>NW_026857928.1:0-58217 GCF_026571515.1 Ruditapes philippinarum | reverse complement strand
CAATTTTTTATTACCAGCAAGCTTTCTAAAACAGGGCTACCGCTATCATTAATTACGGAAATATTTTACTAAATTTTACTTTAATCGTAACTTTGATTTAATTTCTTAAATTACAATCAGTTGATTTAAAGAATTCCAGAATTTAAAAACTCTTCTGCGACAAGGGATTAGCAGCCTGTTTTTATGGCGGTGTTGATTTACAAACTTCGTAAGATTTTTGGGGTCATGGTAATTTTTCTGCTGTTCTTTACTAAAATTCTGGAAACAAAGTGATCCCTCGGAAGCATTAATCACAACAAAATAACATAAGAGTTGCAGACTCGGTTTGATTGAGTCTGTACATGAGGGATAATGAATAAGTGCAACATCCCTCACGCCCCCTAGCACCTAAAATCATTAAACGTTTTATTAAAAGAGGTTATGACCCTACTATTTTAAGAATGGTAAATGTACATGCATTCCGAGTGTCAGGGCTTCGAGTCCCTGCCAGGCTGTTACATATCGATAAAAATCTGTTAATAAGAAAAAGAAATATGTAAAATGGTGAGGAATTGTCTAAATTTCATATAACCCTAAATAGGATTCGGACAATCTGTGTAAAAATGTCAGAAGATGAATTGGTAAAGGGGGAGGGGGCGGACTAGTCTAATTACCATCATATATTGTCTGATGAACCTGATATCGGATATATTGGTACGCATATAGACACGTTTGCTGAATTGAATATCAAACATGTTGCAATTAAATAGTGATTAAATCCTAAGCGTATGTAAAAAAAGGATTTAATTTAAACTAAACTTCGGCGTAAAGCATGTCGAAATCCGATATTCAGCATGAGGTCACAAACTTTTAAAAATGAAAATATCACATTTAATGATATTTCTCCATATAATATTTTTATTCTTTGAAAGAGACACTGAATATCTTTAAGAAACTCGAAATTTACAAAACAGATCTGTTTAAGATATTTTTTTAAGTTCTCAATAGTAACAGATACAAAACACGGTACTTAAACGTTTAGACGAACGCAGACGCACGCTTAACGTTTCTGGGGATATCAAACGCACGCTTTCATACGTACGATAAACGTTAAACGCTTGTAAACGATGCACGCTTGAGAAAGCGTTTCATCAAACGCACGTTGCACGATATACGTACGCACGATATACGAAAAACGCACGCAGGAAAAACGCTATTTTAGACAACCGAAACGTTCACCCTACTGTATTATGGAAAAGAAATCTATTTTGAATTTTGTAACATTATTAGCAAAATACTATATTTATAAAACAAAATTTTAATAAATTGTGGCAAAATCTTATTCTAAAATTATCCCTTGATGTTAAGTAACTTCCCTTGATGTTAAGTAACCTTATATTTTATATAAGAATACGGTTTACCGCTATTGAAATTATAGCACATAAAAGATTTTTAAAGTATAATCAGACAACCTAAATGAGAAACATACTTACAGGCCTCTTATACGAACCCTTTTTATGCCCCCACAGAGTGGGAGCATATAGCGTTGCTCTTGTCCGTCCATCCGTACGTCTGTCCGTACGTCCCGAAATCTTGTGAACGCAACTCCTCTTAAACCGGATGGCAGATTTTGCTTAAACTTCTAGGGATGAACAACCTTAATGTGTAGATGGATGTAAAGGAAGGAATTTTTGCTGCGACCAAATTTAACAGAATTATGGCCCTTTGTTGATTTTTTCACTATATACCATATAGAAATTTTGTTAACGCAACTCCTCTAAAACCGGATGGCAGATTTTGCTTAAACTTCCAGGGATGAAAAACCCCTAATGTGTAGATGGTAGTAAAGGAAGGAATTTTTGCTGTGACCAAATTTAACAGAATTATGGCCCTTTGTTGATTTTTTCACTATATACCATATAAAAATTTTGTGAATGCAACTCCTCTTTAACCTGATTGCAGATTTTGCTTAAACTTCCAGGGATGAACAACCTTAATGTGTAGATAGTAGCAAGGGAAGGAATTTTTGCTGCGGCCAAATTTAATTGAATAATGGCCCTTTATTGATTTTTTTCACTATTTAAAATATTTATGTTGTCAGTGGGGGCATCCGTGTCCTTTGGACACATTTCTAGTTTTTTCTTCAATCAATGTGCATTTATATTAATAAATATCTTCTACCATATATAAGTAATAAACACTACTTATATGTACTTGATTATAATAATTTATTTTATTATATCTTTTAATCTTGTTGCATTATTATGTTACATTTTATAATGTCATAGCCCAAACTCTTTATTCGTCTCGTGGTGTAAAAACTCAATAAATCAATCATTAAATGATAATAAAGTCTCTTAATAAACAACTATCACATTAAAAAGATACGTGCAATTTATCATTTAGTCTGTTTCATTTTGGTCATGATATATATGCAAAACCCCACGATCTTTACTTCCGACTTAAACGCTATTCAATAAATAACACACATTTCGCTTATTTTTGGACAAATTAAAAAAGCCGGTTAACAAATATTTCTAATAAATTATTCAGATTATGGATAGTGTAGTCAGGTACGGTTTGTCAACGGTTATATACCGAACATTATTGTGGAAGAGTTGTTCACCTTTGTTTTTCATGTACGCCGTTCGTTATAGAATCATTAGGCAGTATTAATAAACTACAAAACTCGTATACTTGTGTGTTCCTATAGAATTAAACCTTCCTGGCGATTATTATTGAAGATATACTATGCTCATCTTTGAAAGAAAATTATTACAGAAATGTATTAAAGTCTGTACAATTCTTACCGAATATGTCTTATTATGCCCCCCTTCGAAGAAGAGGGGGTATATTGTTTTGCTAATGTCGGTCTGTCTGTCGGTCTGTCCGTCGGTAGACCACATGGTTTCCGCTGATTATCTTAAAAAGTATTTTTCACAAAGTCTTCATATTTCACATAGTGATTGGTCATAACTAGTAGATGACCCCTATTGATTTTGGGGTCACTAGGTCAAAGATCAAGGTCACAGGGACCTTAAATATCAAAATGGTTTCCGCTGATAATCTTGAAAAGTATGTATCAAAAAGTCTTCATATTTCACACAGTGATTGGTCATAACTAGTAGATGACCCCTATTGATTTTAGGGTCAAAGGTCAAGGTCACAGAGGCCTTAAATGTCAAAATGGTTTCCGCTGATTATCTTGAAAAGTATGTATCACAAAGTCTTCATATTTCACATAGTGATTGGTCATCACTAGTAGATGACCCCTATTGATTTTGGGGTCACTAGGTCAAAGGTCTAGGTCACAGGGGCCTTAAATGTCAAAATGGTTTCCGCTGATTATCTTGAAAAGTATGTATCTCAAAGTCTTCATATTTCACATAGTGATTGATCATCACTAGTAGATGACCCCTATTGATTTTGGGGTCACTAAGTCAAAGGTCACAGGGACCTTAAAATGTCAAAATGGTTTCCGCTGATTATCTTGAAAAGTATGTATCACAAAGTCTTCATATTTCACATAGTGATTGGTCATAACTAGTAGATGACCCCTATTGATTTTAAGGTCACTAGGTCAAAGGTCAAGGTCATAGGGGCCTTAAATGTCAAAAGGGTTTCCGCTGATTATCTTGAAAAGTATGTATCACAAAGTCTTCATATTTCACACAGTGATTGGTCATAACTACTAGATGTCCCTTACTGATTTTGGGGTCACTAGGTCAAAGGTCAAGGTCACAGGGGCCTTAAATGTCAAAATGGTTTCCGCTGATTATCTTGAAAAGAATGTATCACAAAGTCTTCATATTTCACATAGTGATTGGTCATCACTAGTAGATGACCCCTATTGATTTTGGGTCACTAGGTCAAAGGTCTAGGTTCACAGGGCCTTAAATGTCAAAATGGTTTCCGCTGATTATCTTGAAAAGTATTGTATCTCAAAGTCTTCATATTTCACATAGTGATTGATCATCACTAGTAGATGACCCCTATTTGATTTTGGGGTCACTAAGTCAAAGGTCACAGGGACCTTAAAATGTCAAAATGGTTTCCGCTGATTATCTTGAAAAGTATGTATCACAAAGTCTTCATATTTCACATAGTGATTGGTCATAACTAGTAGATGACCCCTATTGATTTTAAGGTCACTAGGTCAAAGGTCAAGGTCATAGGGGCCTTAAATGTCAAAAGGGTTTCCGCTGATTATCTTGAAAAGTATGTATCACAAAGTCTTCATATTTCACACAGTGATTGGTCATAACTACTAGATGTCCCTTACTGATTTTGGGGTCACTAGGTCAAAGGTCAAGGTCACAGGGGCCTTAAATGTCAAAATGGTTTCCGCTGATTATCTTGAAAAGAATGTATCACAAATTCTTCATATTTCACATAGTGATTGGTCATCACTAGTAGAAGACCCCTATTGATTTTGGGGTCACTAGGTCAAAGGTGAAGGTCACAGGGACCTTAAAATAGGAAAAATGGTTTCCGCTGATTATCTTGAATAGTATGTATCACAAAGTCTTCATATTTCACATAGTGATTGGTCATAACTAGTAGATGACCCCTTTTGATTTTGGGGTCAAAGGTCAAGGTCACAGGGGCCTTGAATGTCAAAATGGTTTCCGCTGATTATCTTGAAAAGTATTCATCACAAAGTCTTCATATTTCACATAGTGATTTGTCATAACTAGTAGATGACCCCTATTGATTTTGGGGTCACTAGATCAAAGGTCAAGGTCACAGGGGCCTGAAATGTCAAAAGGGTTTCCGCTGATTATCTTGAAAAGTATTCATCACAAAGTCTTCATATTTCACCTAGTTATTGGTCATAAGTAGTAGATGACTTCTATTGATTTAGGGGTCATTAGGTCAAAGGTCAATGTCACATGGGCCTTAAATGTCAAAATGGTTTCCGTTGATTTATCCATATTTGAACACTTCCATGTACCTATTTTTGGCAAGTTTAATAAAATTACCAATTATGTGAGTCAATGGTTAGAAAGGGGGGTATATGTGTCGTTCGACATTCTTGTTTAAAATAAGATCGCACAAATTATGTAAAGGCATCTCCGCTCCTTATTACAGGTCAAGTAAAGCTGATCTTTTCTATAAAAAAACTGCAGATTTTTTAATGACACTATATATTTAAAAGTATTTTTGCTAAATATAGTGTAGTATTTTAATCATGTTCATTTTACTTCTACAGAAGGACTGTGTAGCAATTTTTCAATATTTTCAAATATCAAATTTATACATAGTTTCCCTTTAGTAAATACCAACAAAGAATGAATTCGTTTATTCAAGGACAGGGAAAGATGTTTGGTCCAAATTTTAGCGCACTTCAAGATATGTTTTGTTGGATTGATCAAGTGTTTTATACGAGTCAGGACATTTTTATATGCACTAGAGTGTTTTATACGAGTCGTCGTAACTATCAAGGACTAGGCACTTGGAATAAAGTGAATGTTATCAGTACTTTGATGACAAAATTTACGAGCAGTTTTGTAATATTTGTAGTGTTATTTACGAAGCAGACACAGACGATTGAAAAAAAAACAGCTTGCCCTATAAAACAACATGTATTTTACAAAAATAAAAAAATAACGTAATGTCAACGACAGTGTGACGTTTGATATGTTCCAGCTATTTAACAGTGCAGGTTAAAGTCTTCTGTCGACAACAGTTCCCATGTCATAATCATGACAATGATAACGTATCTTTTTTATTGCTAACAAATAATAATGATATACCTAAGTCCCAAAGGTTTATTCATATGTGTAATGTTTTGTTACCCTTTGTCTCCTATAGTTATCATATCTTAAAATAAGCGTGATGTGCGTGCGTGTGTGAAAAAAATAAATACACAGTTTTTCCATTAAATTATAAGAAATGTAATGCAATAGTTACGTTTATAGTATATAGTATCTGAAATTAATAACAAAGCACGAACTGTTTATATATGGATGTAATTGGCAAGTATCTAAATCAGATACATGATCCTATAATTTAGCAGATAATTAAGTGTTCAAGAACAAAATATTTTTCATCATATAAATGTTCATTGTTCATACTCAATTTAATCATTTTTGTGCTAGAAATGTTTATAAGAAAAGGTACATGACTAATATCCATTATTTGTACCACTATTTGAAATATTTATGGAAAACTAATCCATTGTAGGCCAATCCACTTTAAATTTTTACTTTTAAACTTCGAGTCGTTGACCCTTTGTCCAGGTACCAAGTTAGCCAACGGAAAACGCAATCGTTTGGACTGCGATTAAGGAGAATGTGTAGCTACCGATTTGAAGACTTAATTGAAGAAAAACATATGACACATGATATACATTTGTTTAACTTTGGAGAGAATGATTTTGAAAACATGCAATTTCATCAAAATTAAACAGTAAATAGCAAAATGTATCTGTAAATTACTGTCTCTATTTATGTATAATGTCTGAAGAACACTTTAAGTTGAATTGTCACGATTGTCATAAATCAGTATTTTCAAGTGTTACGCTTTTAGATTAGATTCTATTATTTACAACATTATTGCTGATGTTTCACTGTTGAGACATAAATCGTTTTAATCTTGGGGTTTAGCCATAACGTGTTTATATACCGTTTTACAAAGTTTAACATATTTCACCAAGGACGCAAATTCTGAAGGTACGGACTAAGTTAGATTTAATTACTTCAGTGCTGAACCTAATAACCAATATTTACCATCTTAAACATAAGATAAAGAACAAATAAATAGTTCTTAAAATATAATTGAAAATTTTAATAATGTTTTAAAATCCCTTTTAGGTAACACGCTATTAATAATGTATATAACTTTGAAGCGTATGTAGTCTTTTCTTCACTTTCTTCCGTTTTAAAAAATAACAAAAAAATAAATTCAATACCAGACGTACGATTTATTTTGCAGAGAGGAACAAATACAACAGCAGTTAATGAAGCAAAGCAGCTTTGATATTGCAAAAAATAAAAGAGAGATCTACATGTATAACCAAATATCCCAAGTAAAAGTATACTTTTCTTTTCTTTCTTTTTAAATGAGAAAAACACAAATACCAGTCAGTTTATTACTGTTTTGAAAATTTATTACGCCGGAAAGGAAAAACAAATATTAAGTATGCGAACCGACTCGCTCAGGAAATCAACACAGATCAAAAACATTTAAAATAAATGAAATTTCATTGAAAAACCTGTGCCCGTTTGTCAAATGTAAGATGGTGAATGTCGCGCCTCGTTCCTTTTTGATATAAAGTTATGAACATCGCAAGTTCAATTCATTTTGACAAATCTTGCCATTGAAAACCATAAATGGATTTATCTTATTATTATTGCAAACATCTTTACGTATGAATAATATAAAACAGTTAAATCAAACAACCTTATATCATCATATAAGTGCTTTTAGCCAATACACATATAAAAGAAAAATTATACGCAAATGTATTTTGTCTATAAATAACATAAGTTTCCAAAATATTATTTAAACAAATTTTCAAAAAAGACAAAGATGTTTCTTAATAATTATACAACAACGATTGATGTATGTAATAAAGATTGATTTGTACTTTTACATTTTCAGCTAATGTTTTACGAAAAAAACAACATTATGTGCATATACATATATTTCCAACCTATTATCTTTACTAGAAAATGTTGCTTGTACTAAATCGTCTGGTAGTATGAATATTTAATACACATAAACCTTTAAATACTACACTATTAAGCACGTAAAACTCGTGCACAAGTCCTGACCAATATTTTACATTGTAAACTATACACGTTACGAAAGACAAATATTTTACGCTTTACTAATGAAACGCGTGAAATAGATAGTTTTTTCTTCACTATTTTTTGTTAATGAAATAACAAAAACATAAATGCAATACCAGACGTGCGATTTTGAAAACACAAAAAGAGCGGGCTTTAGAAATAACGAGATTTACTTGCTACAGCGCCAAAGATTTTGAAACATTCAATCTCCTCTCCAAAGAGACCGAAACATATCCGCATTACTATTTTCTACTTTCTTACGCCCGTGCTTCTTCCAGCACCTGTCATTTACACCAGCGTAAGCCGCCATGGTAGCTCCCCCAGCGCGAAGAGAATGTAAACCGATGTTCGAATCTCCAACAACCTCTTTTAATCTAGAAACCAAACATTCTCTAACCCAAGTATAACTTAATGAATTGATTTGTGTATAAAACTACATTTCTTTTTGTCATAAAACACGGTTTAAACATGAAGCTGTCATCCGAAACGGACAAATCCGTAATTTGAAATATCTTTAAATCATGTTATAAGGAGATGCTACTGATACACTCTTTGAAAAAACGATTGTATTACCGTGTCGGTACTGGTCAGTCTTGCTTTTTCTGATATACAAAGAAAAAATGATTGTCGTAAAACTAAATATCGTTACAATGCAAATTACTTAACTCATAAAACCCTAAAAAGCCTGAGTAAGCTAGTAAAATCATTGAAATATCTCGAATGACTAGCACATCATTAAAATGACAGTATTTTTCGCATAAAGTTATTTAAACGTCCGATGTGATTGGCTCCTTTTTAATAGCAAGCTTACAAAGTGTTCGTTAATCACAAACATATTGTCTGTTGGGTCGTGTAGATTCTTTAACGAATGAGCCCATTTAATACTATAAACAGTATTGCAAATCACAGAATTCGGCGAATGTTTGTCAATAAGATCTGTTCAATAAAATGTTATATGAATTGGAGATGCAGTAATATATAATCTGCCCTTTGAACTATTGAAATGTTCCCATTTCTGAAAATAGGAATAATACTTGGTGACAGAACTGTTACTTTTCGATTGCGTTAAAAAAGTAGCCATCTTAAAGGAGACATCATCTAAATATTCATGCTGTATTCCACTCTGCTGTATTTCCTCGTCAAGTCTGTTTTTTGAATGCTACTATTTCAGCCTATTAGCTCTTTGAACATTTTTATTTTGTTTGTTGTTTTTTCTTTCATATGGTATTAGAGAAATCACTCCAAAAGTATGTTCAAGGGTAAATCCGTAAAACTTTTAAGTAAATAATTAAGGTCCTATTTTTTATATGTCCTGTATTAATAAATTACATAAAGTTCAAGCTTAGAAATACCAAAAACCGAATATGATGCAAATTAACACGTTTTCTTTCTTTCAAAGATATTTCTTGTTTAAATAATGGTTTCCAATAAATGCAAATATTAAGATATGTTTCTTAATAAATGATGTAAACCGAAGTTCCTTTACTATCCTAAATTGATGTAAGTTTGCCATTTTATTGAAACTGTAACGTTAAAATTGAAAGCCTAGTCGCGCTTTTATTTGTCATCTGGAAGTTAAGATTATACATGTTTATTTTATGCTTTTCAGTTGATTACTGGTTTATCCGTACAAACTATATTTGATAATTTCATAGCGAAAATTATTATCAAATTTGATTTCACACTTTTCAATGACGAAACTACTTTTTTTAAGTTTGTCCCCATGTGGCACCGCAATTTTATTTTGCTGACAATTCTGACTTTTTCAGGGCTGTTTAGTAAACTTGATAAATAACTTGAATTTAATTTCAAAGGTAATAAAAAGAAGAAAACTTATTTCAATTCATTCAATTTACCAATCTCTAATTATTTTTTTTTCAGTCTGGAAAATTCCTTCCACATGCAAAACTGCTCTTGATAATATACGTGCATATCCGACGAGCAAAATCTGTCTAATGCAATATGAAACTTTAAAAGCAATATAAGTCACCAGCCTGAAGAATAAGTAAACAACCCAGAGTTCGTAAGGCAGCCTTTCAACAAATTATTCCGTGTTTTTTCAATTTTCTAGCCGCTTTTTGAATGTTTGCACATCTGTCAACAGTTATTTATTGTCTGTAATAATCCTCAAATAAGTTTTCATTCTTCTAAAAACATGTATGACTAACAAATCAAAATGATATCCTCTGAATTCAGCATAATTATTTTTGCTCCGACGAAATAAACAACTTTTAAAAATTGCGGCCGCTTACATTCTACAAAGCCTTGTAGTCCCCCTCATTGCCAAGAAAATTTTAGACGTGTAAGAGGCTAAAAATGACCCTAGGTCAATTGTAAGGTAAAGTTTTACCAACGCTGAAAAACCTTTGACTCTATCTCAATCCATTGAGAAGTTGCAGCACTTTGAAATCATTTTTAGCTCGACTTTTTATTTTTTGAAAAAAAAAAAGTAGAGGTATTGTTATAGTCGGGTCGGCGTTGCCGTTGTCGTTGCCGTCCGCAAACTTGTACCTGGATCATAACTTTTTATTTATTGGTGTATTGTCTTCATACTTGGCCACAACAACCCTTGGGACAAGACCTTTCAGTAGACTACACTAACCTTGACCTTCATCCATAAATGACCTTGACCTTCAAGGTTAAAAGTCCAATTTTGGCTTGTTCATGTAACTTTGTTATTTTGAATGGATTGTCTTCAAACTTGAACATAAAAATCTTCAAGGATATCCCTTAAAAATAACCCGCCAGACCTTGACCTTCACTCATAAATGACCTTGACTTTGAAGGTCAAATTATTGAAATTTTCATTGTTTTGGCTATTATTGGCTGTTACTTTGTTATTTTTGAATGGATTGTCTTCAAACTTTAACATAATTATCTTCAGGGGTATCCCTTAAAAATAACTAGACAGACCTTGACCTTCACTCATAAATGACCTTGACTTTGAAGGTCAAATTATTGGAATTTCCATTTTTTTGGCTATTATTGGCTGTAACTTTGTTTTTTTTGAACGGATTGTCTTGAAACTTGAACATTATAATCTTCAAAGATAACTGTTAAAAATATACCGAAAGACCTTGACCTTCACTTATTAATGACATTGTCTTTAAAGGTCAAATTATTGAAATTTTCATTGTTTTGGCGGTAACTGACTGTAACTTTGCTATTATTGAAGGAATCAACTTCATATTATAACAGAACATTCTTAAGGACCAGACCTTGTTGTTTATCAAACCCAAATTTGCTTGGGCTATTTAATGACCTTGACCTTGAAGGTTAAATTACTGAATTTTCTCAGATTTGTGCATTAAATGACCATAATTATATATCTATTGGTGTGTGTGTGTGTGTGTATAAATATATTTACAATTGCGTCATTGTTTCTATATATAGAATTGCGTCATTGTTGCTATTTTTAGAAATTGCGTCATTGTTTCCATTTATAGAAATTGCGTCATTGTTGCTATTTTTAGAAATTGCATCAATGTTTCTATTTTTTAGAAATGGCGTCATTGTTGCTATTTTTAGAAATTGCGTCATTGTTTCTATTTTTAGAAATTGCGTCATTGTTTCTATTTTTAGAAATTGCGTCATTGTTTCTTTTTATAGAATTGCGTCATTGTTTCTATTTTTAGAAATTGCGTCATTGTTGCTATTTATAGAAATTGCGTCATTGTTCAATTTTTAGAAATTGCGTCATTGTTTCTATTTATAGAATTGCGTCATTGTTTCTATTTTTAGAAATTGCGTCATTGTTGCTATTTATAGAAATTGGTTATTGTTTCTATTTTTAGAAATTGCGTCATTGTTTCTATTTTTAGAAATTGCGTCATTGTTGCTATTTTTAGAAATTGCGTCATTGTTTCTATTTATAGAATTGCGTCATTGTTTCAATTTTTTAGAAATTGTGTCATTGTTTCTAATTTTAGAAATTGCGTCATGATGCTATTTTTAGTAATTAGGTAATGTTTCTAATTATATATATATATACAAAATATATAAACAAAACTAATGTGACAAGACAGACCAACTAAATTTATAAAAAGGAAACGTTAAGATATGTTCAATCCGTTCTATGTTTGCGTTTAGAAAAAGTAAAAAGTCGAGCGTTGCCCCCGCCCAGCGGTGGCTCTTGTTGATAGTAAAAATCAACGCAAAATAGTGATTTTTGGCAATTTTGAGATGTCCCCTCGTTGCCATGGTAACAGGAAATTTAAGACTTAGCATGTCGTTACAAAGACAATTGTCCAGTCAACATTTGTGCCAAGTTTGATTAGTATTGAAGTATTTTTCATAGTTTCATAGCAGTTTGAACTTGTGACAGGACGCTTTTAAATGAAAACGGCCATTTTTTACAATATGCTAATGTGGGAAAGGGTTAAATAAAAAAATTAAAAATGCTACAAAACAACAATTTTTTACCAAACTTATGGGAAAGGCCACATGTAACCTGGAAAAAAATAGATTTTGGATAATTCCAAGGTTTTTCATCATTTTTTGTTAACTCTTTACTTCATATAGACGTGTTTTGACAGCTTTTCGACTTCACCTCCTTTTTGAGGCCTCAAAAAGTGAAAAAATGATTCTATTTAGGCCCAAAACACTGTTTTCCGTTAGAAGAATGTAGCTAAAAACGTGATCGATTTTTCGGCGCAGACCCCTATCAAAAGTTACATCATGGGTTGCCAGTAGAGGGATGTGCCCCCTTCTTTTTCGAGGGTTTGGATAGAGGCAGTAGTCCCCCTCATCGCCAAGAAAATTGTGGACTTATGAGAGGCTAAAATGACCCCAGGTCGATCGTTAGGTAATGTTTAACCAACGCTGAAAAGCCTTTCACTCTATCTCAATCCATTGAGAAGTTGAGATGAATTTTGATGGAAAGAAATCAACGCAAAATAGTGATTTTTGGCAATTTTGAGATGTCCCATCGTTGCATATAATATATAATTTAAGAATTAGCATGCCGTTACAAAAGCAATGGTCCAGTCAACAATTATGCAAAATTTGATAAGTATTGGAGGATTTTACATAGTTTCATAGCAGTTTGAACTTGTGACTTGGAGGTTTTTCAATGAAAACGGCTATTTTTCACAATAATTATACTTATGAGAGACAGGGTTTAACTAACTTTATGTAAAATCATCAGTTTGTGTTGCATTTATTGTACAGAAACAGGATTGCTTGACATCTGACATTCCAATGTCACATTCCCAAGAGTTAGCACAGCGGCGACGTGGGTTATATACAATATTTTGCTAATTTGAACATTCAAAAAAGATAACCAGTGGCAAGTTGTATATGACACGTTATATTGCTAAGATGCAACATTGAAAAGGATAATGAATAAACGAATTCAGCTGAAATATAAAACACATGCACAATGTAGTGTTGAAAACCATTTGGGGTATGGGATTAAAATTTATTATCGCATAATAACAAGTGGGTGTACCTTAGTCTTGAATTAATTTAAATTTATGTCGATGTTTTGCGCACCTAAACAAATATTTTATTAGTGCTCATGGTTATTGAAGAGGCATCGAAACAATCTGAGACATAGTTCTTGGAGTGAAGTGTTTGTAAGAAGCATTTTTGACAAAATTTACGAGCTACTTGATAGTTCTTGTGCTCGATTTGGAGATTTTTAAGAGGTAAGCCCAATATAATAAAATATATTTTTGAGTAGATGCAGGACGTTCGTCTATACTTTTTCATACTTTCAGGTAGTCATTACAAATTTTCCGTGGGCAACAGTGTCCTCGTTATTGTCACGATACGTATCAGCGATCACTTTCAATGCAACAACCGAACAATACATCTATGTGTCACAGGTTCAAGTACACATGCTTGTCTTTATTGTTTTATATTGGTTTTTGTTACTACTAGTTGTCATGCATTTGTTGTGGTAGAAAATTAAGACAGACGCAAAAATAGGGTGAAAGTAATTTGTTAATAATAATCCTGTTGGAAACTATAGCGGACACCAAAATTAAAGCTTTAGAAAAAAGTCAGCTTCTCTGAGGCATAAAGGGCCGGTAAGCAAAAGATATGAAGAAAAAATTGTTGTGTAGTTTTGAGTTGGGTGAGGTTGGTTGTATTCTTATTTCTCGAGTGAGCTACAAAAAAAAACAGTATTTTAAAGAAAGGAATAAAAAGTCACGTTACATAAAAACAAACGAATAATATACAATATTCAAAAATCAAATAAATTGGTTCAGTTGTAAATAACAGTTGTTGATTTCCTTTTAGACCTCTGTCCATTGCAGAAAAAAACATGGAAAGATCTTTCATTTTGAGAAAACATGTTCCAACATAATTCCCCTTTGCTTGACATAACCCGGTATTAGTTTCTTATAGTTTTCTACACATACATGCTCACATTAAAAGTGTATAGGGCTATATATCTGCTGCAAAAAGTATTGTTTGAATTTTAGAAAATCAAATTTCCAAAATGCTTGTATGAAATAAAATACGGAAGAAAATTGCCGTAAACTTGAATGGTACATTAACGAACTCATTGCTTAATTAAACTTGCAGCGGAATATTTGGTCCGGGACATTTGTTTTTACTTGTTTACGTACAATATTTATATGTGTTAAAGCTTACGTAAAATATTAATTTGTGTGAAATAACAGAGACATGTTACAACTATTTTGAGAACCGACCATTAGGGTTTTGAACGTATGCGTTGTACTGTTAATAGATTATAAATGAAATATAATATTTACCTTTTAAACATTTTTCAAAAGATATATATTTAAAATGTTTTACAAGCGAAATAAATATTTAAATTTTAAACACTGTGCGTTATTCAATACCATATTGCGGATGTTAGTTTGTATTGAGTGAAACATATAAAACACGCATTTTACAGAATTTATTTCATGCTTGACCTATTTAAAAAAAATACCCTCAAACATTATTTTTGATGATTTCAAGCAAAGAGTATGGCATCATACCATCAACGTTTGCGAACATAAGGCGAACAGACGTTTATTCATGTTAAAAGTCATCGTTGGCGTGTAAATTAAAAGCATATATATAAAAGAATTAAATTTAATTGATTTATGAATATTATGAATAACAATTATATGCCACGAATGCGCGCCATTTCATTATTGTTATTATTATTTACTTTTTTGAAAATCTATAGAATCATAAAAAAATTACACGGAGGCAAAAAAAAAAGAAGAAGTTCGCGCTGTAAGCTACATGCTGTGATTTATAGTTTATTTAAGAACCTGGCTTTCTATTGGTCGACATCTATACGTTATACAGATAAGGATATGATAGTGTATAAATATACTTTAAATCTTGTCTAGGGTTAGAACGAGCATCATTCGATCTGGTGGACAGTGTAATTAAACAAGGGGGCTTATGCTAATTTATAAATACGTTGTAAAGATATATGATAAGAACTATGAAATAATCTAGACAATAGAGGAGGTCGTGCAATATGTTTTTTGTTTCAACTGACAAGAGAAAGTGGTGAGTCAGGTAAAATTACATTTTTTTTTTTTGCTTTTAAAAGTAATTTATATATAATCTGTAAAATAACAAATGATTTTTATAAAATAAGTGACAATTACAAAAACGTTTTATTTTGAAATCAATACCGTTGTCTGTATTAAGAAACAACCGTTTGTATTTGGCCACATTGCCTGTCAAAAATGGTTTTATATATATATGCAAGAAAATCAACAAATTTAAAATAATACATTAAATAAATCTTAGCAATGAATAAATAAGCAGACATTAATTCTGTAGGGATTATATTCATTCAGATTAAAGTAATTTAATTATTATTGTATGTGTTTCTTTTTAGATAATCGTGAAATTTACTGCAATATAAGGACAATATTTTGCGTTCACCTAAGAATTTGACATGTTTAAAATTAATTTGAAAATTATTTTAAGTACTCTGACATAAGGGATATTTTTAGAAAAGATTTTCTTATTTCGACATCAGCCCGAAATGTATATAATATATATCCATACATTTCGGGCTGATGTGGAAATAAGAATCTTTTCTAAAAATTATAGATACACATATGTATATAGAAAAAAGAAGTAGTTTTGGGAAATGCAGAATATAAATAACGTTAATTTTGTAAACGTTTATTTCTTTAAGCGCTTTCAATGCTTGTACATATCTTCAGACAGTTTATAATATAATCATAGCAAATATAACAATGACACAACGTTATAAAACGGCAGGAAATGTAAAAATACGACTTTGCGTGGCAAATGAAATATTATTTTACACTTTTATATATGAAGTATTGAATTGTGAAAAACATGCATAGAGTAAACATTGTATTAAAGGGAATTTATAAAAACGTTTTGAAATCCAAACCACTGACCTATTATAGTTGTTAATATCGCGTTTGCATTAATAAGTACATTTTTTAATATTTGTGAGCTAAACGGGTGACAATATGTCAGAAATAAAACGTTACTTTAAACCATGTGGAAATGAACAGTTAAGTATAATATGAACATAACAATAAATATATATTTAAGTGTGTATGTTCACGAATTTTTTCGGACGAGGACATTTCAGAACGGTTGTAAATTAAAAACATATTAGATTAATTGTATCAATCATCCGCCTATTTTAATTTGATATTTGCTTAGAATTACTTAGAATTTGACATGGAAGATATAGTGTCGAAAAAAGTAATTTAACCAGAATTGAAATGTAATGTCGAAGCAGGAAATGGAAAAGTAAAAATGTCTAGTCATATCAGGTTTGTATTGACATTGACTTTTTCATATCGTAACTGCATTCAAATGTTGTTTATGTTCAATAATATTGTGTGAAGACTGCACATTTTAGTATAATTTGTAACAAAGTATTAAGCACATATTTAATGATTCGGAGTGAACAAAATCATGTTAGATAAGACGGAATTCCGAATTAAAAAAATCATTTAATTTAATTACAAAGTTTATTTATAAGAGAAACTTATTTATAGCGAATTCAAATGAAAATAAGCTGAATGATATAAAAGCAAAAGTACAATATCTTACTACTCATTGTATAAATTCAGTTTTGAATGAAATATTTGAAATATAATAATCAGGCCAAGACTCAATATTCGACATTTGATCATATTTTATACCGAATTTTCTAGTTGATAGAATAAATTCGCAAAGGGAAAATGTTTGCTGTTTTATAGATTTTCTGTCGGCATTTGACAAAATTTGCCGTGTAGGTCTTTCGGGAAACTTTCTTAAAATGATATTGATGGTAATCTCTTTTTTCAAATTATTTGTTATATGTACATGGATAACAAATTTTCTGTCTCTGTTAATAACGGGTTTTCTCCGTTCCTTGGCAGTTTCTGTGAGGTGAAATTTTTTCGCCATTTTATTATATATTTTTCTGAATGATTTAGTCGAGTATTAAGCCACAAGTAACCTAAGTATCAACATTGAGAAAATTGATGACAATATCATAACATTTTTAAACTCTTCGTATCATTTTATGAGGACGACACGATAATAATTAGTTATAAAAGAAGATGAATTTCGAAATGTATTTAATTATTTTAATTGTAAACAGTGAGAACTCAACATAAACATGACTCAAACAAAAAATATTGCTTTTGGAATTGTTTATTATTTGAACCACATTGAAACAAACAGCCTGACAACTTACGTTATTCATGTTTTCCATTTAATTACTGGTTACCACAGGCTTCCCGTTGAAACCATTACTTTTTAAAAAAAAATGTTTTTTTACAAGTATATGTTATATAAGGTACTACCTTCTTTATACATTTAATCATGTTGTATAAAACATTCTGTTTATAATGACGTTTGTTGATTTTTGCAATCATAATTTAGCATTCTAGTGGTTAGAAAACAGCTGTCCCCATGTTGTGAAACGATATGTGATGATGCTTGACTTTTATTGCGTCGCCTCTGAGGTGTAAAGGGATCACTTCTCTGTCGTCTGTCTGCCGTCACTGTCCATACGTCACAAAACTTGTACGGACTTCTCATTAACTACTGGTGCAATTTCATCAAAATTTTACATGAGTGATCGGTTCTAAGTCTAGTTGTGCATATCATCAGCATTTTCTAGTTTAATGATTTTTGTTAGCCCTTTATTTTTTTATATTTGTCCGGACTATCGTCTTATACTATTAATGCAATTTCAATGAAACTGTACAGAACTGATTTGTAGCTCAAGTCCTTGTGCAGATTGCAAGAGATTTTTGGTTGAATAATTTTTGTCCGAGTTATGGCCCTTGAATAAAAGGTATTTCTGTGTGTGTTGCCAGATACACAAAAACTTGTCCGGACTATTTCTCAAGAGCTACTGGTGAAATATAAATATCATCCAAACTTTACGGGAATGATCAGTACCAAGTCAAGTTGTGCAGATCATCGGCTTGTTATGGTTCAATTAATTTTGTCAGAGTTATGCATTTAATTTTTTTTAAAGTTTGCCCTGACTACAACTCTTATGCAATTTTAAATAAATTTTACGGGAGAAATTGGGTCGTCATGGGGTTGGGACTTTAAACGGGCTCTTGCTTGTTTACTTTTTGGCACAGTAAGGGCCCTTTGAATGAAAAGGGTTTAATAAATTTTGGGTCCGAAACTACACCTTTTTCCATTTAATTTGCTTTTTAATAAAATTTTTACGGATGATTGGTGGGTTAAATTTACATTTTGTATTTTGCCCTTGAAAAAAAATGTTTTTTGTTTACCGCTACCAGTATAATAATTTACAGGGGCCCGTCGTAAACCCGGATATCTGGGCTCGGGGAAAAATGTTTTTACCAATTCTCTTTTCCCAAATTTTTTTTAGGAAAAAAAAAAACCAAAACTTCTTTCTAAAAATTTGTTAAAAATAAAAATGGGGAAAATTTTTGCAAATTCTTTTTAAAGAACTTTCGAGCCCAAAATTTTTAAAAAATTAAAGGGAATTCAAACATAGTTTTTTAAATACTTTACACCTTTGAGGTTCGTGTTTCGTGTTTTTTCTTTCTTTCTTTCTTTCTTTCTTTCTTTTATTCTTTTTTTCTGTTTTTCCTTTTTTGGGATAGGGGCCGGCGTAACCGCTTTTTAAAAAATGAGCGTGTTATAAAATTTGATGACGGAAGGATAAGATTAAAATTTGGCAAAATGTCACAATTTTCCCGATAAAGGCTTCCCCAAACCCCATGCGAACGGTCGGTCTATTTATCTTAATATTTTTTGTTTTTCTTGGGAAAAAATTTGGGGCTCAATCTCGTCAGGGGTTTCTTTTTGTTTTTTACCCCGAGATTCTGATATTGTTTGGGCGTGGGGATTTTTATGTCCTCTGTAAACTCAAAAGACGTTGGAAAAATTGAATTGTTCACGAATTTTTTATTGTCCCTTTCCATTTATTTTTTGCAATTCTAGAAATACCCTTTAGACGTCAGCTTTTCAGTTACACCAGAAGCAAATTTTGAACAACGTTTTTATCGATTTCCCAAAGTTTTTATAAGGAAAATTTAAATTTTTTTTATTTTTTTTGAGGGATGTTTACAAAGGGGGCAGGATTTTCTCATTTTTAAAAATTTAGTTTTTTCGGTGGGACTGGGGAAGGGCTCCCAAAACTTTAATCAATTGTTTTTATTTTTTTTTTTAAAAACAATTTCTTAATTGGTGAACTAAGTTTTAGTTTGTTGGATAGCGAGGAAACTGTAGTATTTATGCTCATGATATTGACGTAATGACGTGATGACGAAATTACAAGTTCAAATGCCGACTGATGAAATCCTAAACACAATGATCTTTAATCAGAACGATTTAACTGTTTATGTAACATAACTGTATATGGTATTATTGTTATAGCTTACGGTTATATTTTCAGTCGTTTATCAAGAATATCTACCTTACCGTTACATTCATAATCGTGTTCTGCTGACATTACACTTTATCCAATTTCAAAAAAATAAAACATATTATTTTCTGACATAAATTTCCATGTTAAATGATGTTTTTGAACATGGATTACATTGGCAAATAGTTCCACAAACAATTAACTCCTATATATGTCACATTTTAGCATAAAATAAAAAAACGAGAGCCAAAAAATATACGTCTTTCACCATAACGGAAGTCAGGTGACAAAGAATATCGAATCACCTGAAAAATCTAAACTTGTAAAATAATATTTAATACAGTGCACAACTACTATTAGCTTTACATTATTGTATATGCAAATATTGACCATAACATTGATAATTTTGTCGCAAAGCAGATTATTTTCACAAAGAGACAGAAAGGTGGACACTACTCATTAACAAAACCGATGCTAAAAGAGTAAAATAAGATACCGTAAAAAAGATAATGAAATTATCTATTGGACCAATAATTTGCAGATAAAATAACATACTTTATCTCACAAATGTCCAAAATCAATATTCTACTTACAGTCAGTAAATCAAAGCACAGAAGGCGCTGAATTTGTTTGGGTCTCAGAATGTAAGAAAGTGCCACCAATGCTTTCCAGCGTTTTAATTGTAGTAAATTGGCTATAAGACTAAATGCAACACTGATATTTAATCCAATGTTTATTTGACTTAAACAATTTGAGGAAAAAAATGAGTTCCCTTTACTGACTTTACTGGGATTTGAACTCCAGACCTCTCGCTTCCTAAACGAGCGCGAAAACCCTTCAGCCACGGTGAATTTTTATGTGAACGGCTTGAAGAAAAATTAGGGCTTGTAACGACTTTAACTGTTGTTTAACACAGATGTAAATAATCCTGGAGCTTACTTTAAGCATGTATATTAATAAAGAATCAAAGGTCTGCAAGTTCTGTGGTATTTTCTGATCTTTGCAATCTAAATCGTACTGTATATCTGTATGTATTCTCCTGTATAAGTTTATTTTTATGTATTATAATTCATTTTGCAAGGCACCAGAGTTTGATAAATACGGAATTCTGCATAACTAGAGTTGCATCAAAAAATCATTTATGTTCATTTTTTTACGACAGCCACACTTTATCCTTGCATATCATGGCTACTTCCTTAACAAAGACACTTAAAAAGAATAAAAAAAAGTTTCCTCGACTGGGATTTGAACTCCAGACCTCTCACTCACTAAGCGAGCGCGTTACCCCTGCACCACGGAGAAGTTATACTAACAATGTCTGAATAACATCCAGTCATTTTAAATTTTGAACTTCCATTGCATTTCGGGTTTGTAATCCTTATTAATTTCGAGGTATTTTGTTCAGGATAAACCTGTTGTTTAAAATTGAAGTAAATAATTTAGCGAAAATCTTCTCGCCAAAACAGTCCGACATGTAGAATCTATATATTCCACTACTCGGTTTGTGTAGTATTCGGTAATCGACATCGTTAAAAATAGTATTTTCATTGATAAAATCATATTCATCCGCGTAATTTGTGATTGTGCATTTATTGACAATTCTTTAGGCCAACGCTATTTTTAAACTTTGAATTCGTTGTAATTTGTTGGAAACTTGTAACAAAATAAAAATATTTCTTTCTTTTAAATCGCTAGTTTTAAGCTGTTTTGAGAACTAATGGTTGTTAGGTTTGTCTTAATCTTCTGTGTCAGAGATTGAATGTCCGCTTTGTATTTACTTATTTTCGATCAGAAAATTCAATAAAACAATATAAGAAATCTTCGACCATTCGGAAATTATTTTGCTTGAAAATTAATGCGCCTGTCTTTGACCATCTTTACGCAGTGATCTCCTCTGAATTTTTCGGCGTTAGTGTACATATAAAGGGAAGTAACCGCTTCAAAAAAATGGACTACTTTCGGCATTTGCAATTAACAGCATTAGACTCTGAAATTTCGCTACCATTATTTGTTTGGTCTAACGACCCAAACAAATAAAAATGATATATGTTGTCAAAATTCTATCCGTCATATCTGTACTCAATCATACCAATATTTTACGAAAAGAAAGTTTTTAATGATAAGCAAGTTATGTTCCTGATTAATAGCAGAGTTTGCATGAAAGGCAAAAAGTAATCAAACATTTTACTGGAATTTGATCACAAAGCCATTACCTGAAGATGCCACACTTGTCAATCGTGTCTTGGTTTAATGATATGCTGAACAGATTTTTATGAAAATGCATTTTGCTTTAGAAATGAACAATTATGAATGTACTTTTATTTTTGCAGATCAACAGGAATAATGGAATTAATAAACGCACAGACACTTGGCTTCATAATTGCCTTTCTTGTCGCTTTAGTCGCATTGGTCATGGCATTGTCAAAACGATTCCCAATAGGTAAAGTGATTTCATTTTCTTACATACGAGGGCTGTGCAAAAAGTAAAAGGACTAAAGCTCTAATATCCACATTGTGAGTTTTACGTACACAATTTTACAAAAGTCAAATCTCGGAGCTTGTCCTATATAAAAAAGTGCAAGTATCAATAAATTTTCTTTGACAATTTAAAATGACAAGCGTTAAGCAACCGGTGCACTTTTAAGATAAAATAAAAGACGTTCATGATGTCGAAAAATAAATACAAAACGTAACAAACATCATTCTTTCTGAAACTATTCTCTCTTGTGCTATTGGTGTCTAAATCGTGTAACCATAACCATGCCTCATTTGTAGAGATGAGAAAAATCAAGAAATCAATCATATTCTGTTCAAGGTTCCTTATACAATTGACCGGTGGCCGGCCAGCCAACATTTCTCCTGATTTTAGCTCACCTGTCACAGTGACAGGGTGAGCTTTTGTGATCGCTTTTAGTCCGGCGTCCCTCCGTCGTCTGTCAGGAAGAAAAACTTTAAATATCTTCTTTTTAAAAACCCAAAAACTAGAGCTTAGATATTTGGCATGAAACATCTTCTAGTGATTGTCTACCAAGTTTGTTCAAATAAAAGCTCCGGTGTCAAAGTTGGCCCCGCCCCAGGGGTTCATTGATTTTCCCTAAATGCATATGGTAAAAACTTAAAAACTCTTCTTTTAAAGAACCCAGAGAGCTAGAGCTAAGATATTTAGCATGAAACATCTTCTAACGAGTGTCTACTATGTTTGTTCAAATAAAAGCCCTGGGGTCAAAATTGGCCCCGCCCCAGGGGTGTCATTGATTTTCCCTATATGCATATAGTAAAAACTTAAAAAATCTTCCTTTTAAAGAACTCAAAGAGCTAGAGCTAAGATGTTTAGCATGAAACATGTTCTAATGGGTGCCTACCAAGTTTGTTCAAATAAAAGCCCTGGGGTCAAAATTGGCCCGTCCCGGGGGTCATTGATTTTCCTTATATGTGTAAAGCAAAAACTTAAAAATCGTCTTTGTAAAAACCCAAATAGCTAGAGTTTAGATATTAAGCATGAAACATCTTCTAGTGAGTGTCTACAAAGTTTGTTCAAATCAAAGCCCTGGGGTCAAAATTGGCCCCGCCCCGGGGGTCATTGATTTTCCTTATATGTGTATAGCAAAAACTGAAAAATTTTCTTTGAAAAAACCCAAATAGCTAGAGTTTAGATATTAAGCATGAAACATCTTCTGGTAAGTGTCTACAAAGTTTGTTGAAATAAAAGCCCTGGGTTCAAAACTGACCCCGTCCCAGGGGTGTCATTGTTTTTGACTATATGTGTATATAGTAAAAACTTAAAAAATCTTCTTTTAAAAAACCGAATGAGCTAGAGCTTAGATGTTTAGCATGAAACATCTTCTTATGGGTGTCTACCAAGTTTGTTCAAATAAAAGCCCTTGGGTAAAAATTGGCCCTGCCGGGGGGTGCTAGGTGGTACTATAGGTCATTGTTTTTCATTATATGTGTGTAGTAAAAACTTAACATCATGAATCATCTTCTAATGGGTGTCTTCCAAGTGTGTTCAAATAAAAGCCCTGGGGTTTAAACTGGCCCCGTTTCAATTTAAACATTACGATATTGTACAGTAAAATAAAATTATCACTCTTCAAATAATCACTATCATTTATTAAACAAATTCGGGATAAATACTTCTAAATAAATAATTACTGTGCATCATTATTAAATCATTTTATTGATAACATGTGTATCTAGTTAAAATGGTCTCAAATACAATCCTTCCCATCAAATTTTCAGCTTTCTTCCTCGCCATTCTTCGCTATTTCATGTCTATTATCTCGTATTCGCCGTCTTTGAAACCGAGTGTCCGATGGCCTATTTATTGACCTGTTTTTATGTAATCTTTTCGTACGTAGCTGAAGAAGTATTGCTTATCTGATGGAAAAATTAAACTATCACAACATGTCAGTACAACTTAGGTTCAAAAATCTTTTTGATGCGCTGCGCCGGGTGCGTGTAACCATTGTTATTCATTATCACAAATAACACTCGTTTAGCACAATAATT
Source organism: Ruditapes philippinarum (assembly GCF_026571515.1). Taxonomy (NCBI): domain Eukaryota; kingdom Metazoa; phylum Mollusca; class Bivalvia; order Venerida; family Veneridae; genus Ruditapes; species Ruditapes philippinarum. Next base: position 34,109 of record NW_026857928.1, on the reverse strand, counting down.
TGATAAATTTATGCTCAAATGGTAGAAAACAATTTACGATTGCCATACATTTGAATTTACTCTAAATTAATCGGAATATGAAGACACAAAACACAAAGTTCTATTAATTTGTGTACAATCTTCGTATATGCGTATAAGTATGATAATACGGGGCATCCGTGGCCGAGTGGTTCAGTTATTTGACATGAAAACACTTTCTATTCACCGTTGTGGATTTGAATACCACTAAGCACTTTTCATGAAAGGAAGCTATCCTACTAGCGTACGTAATCTCGGAATTTCTACTCAGGTGCCTGGAATAATGCACGGTGGGATATTTAAGGTCTCCCTCCACAAGTAAATCTTGAAAGTCGCTTCATGAGCTCTATTGTTTTGGTGGAACTAAAAACCAAACAATCAAGCTCAATCCGGCGTAATATACGTTCGATTGTACATTTGTTTGAGTAATTAAAAAAGATCTTTAACTTATGAAACAGACTGAATTAAGAATTTTTTATCTGAATTATCGTATGATACTGAATGGCCTCATAGTTGTGGGGACATTTGTCACCTTTGTGCCAATATTGACACCAGGGTTATGATAAATATCAGGTTTTGCTATCGGGCGTATAAAATATGTTTTTGTTTGTTTGTTTGTTTTGGGTTTTACGTCACATCGACACAGTATAGGTCATATCGCGACGTTCTAGCTTTACTGATGGAGGAAGACCTCAGGTGCCCCTCCGTGCATTATTTCAGGCACGAACGGGTACCTGAGTAGAACCACCGACGTTCTGTAAGCTAGCTGGATAGCTTCCTTACATTAAATAATCCAAAGTCCCTGTCGGGATTCGAACCCACAGCGGTGAGGGGCAAGTGGTTTGAAGTCAACGACCTTAACCACTCGGCCACGGACGCCCCATATGTTTTTGTTATCATGTTAGACATAATAGATTTTGCAATGTTTCGTTATTAACATATCATATGATTGAGAATGCAATTTTTTTTGAAGGATATGTATAATTTATTAAATGAAATTTCAGTCGCTGTAGCACTTGCTTTTGTCAGAATTTCATAATACTTGACTGTGATATTATCTAAAATAATATTGATTTAATAAAAATAAATTGAGAATTGATAATTATTGATTATGATCAATAAATAATATTAAAGTAAGCAATAAACGTAATCAAGATTTTGATAACTTAAATAGTATTCTAGCAAGGTAAATTTTATGATTAAATGTATTCAGGATTGTGATAAATGATATTCTAGTAAGAATCATGAAAAATGTATTCATATTAGTGATCACTTAAAATAATATACATGTAGTAAGATATTATTTAAATGTATTCATGATGGTGATCAGATAGATAATATTCAAGTAAGATATAGAGAACACTGAATGAGAGGAGATTTTATATAAATTTATTGAATAAGATGAATAAAATGCTATTATGGGGCCTCTGATTCTAAATTATTCTATTGATCACAGGAGCCTCTTTTCAGTGTCTCGCCTATAGTGTAACGCTTACATTAGCGAGTATTAAGTTTAAGAAATAACAATATCGCTAAAAATTACTTATAGTGGGGCGGGAAATTGAGAAAATAGTGCAAATTGTGATACAAGCATGAAACTTTCAGGAAATCATCTTTAGACCATGTAGATTTCAAAAGTGAAGTGGGCCCAAAAATATCTCTGCTCATTCAAGATGGCCGCCATTTTCAAAATGGCCGCCATATACATTTGACGTACATACCAACTCATTCATTCCAATTTTTGGTAGAGACCTTTAACTAATTTCAAAAGCATGCATATAGTTTGTCCTTTTCAAAAATTTAAATCTTACAAAATTTCTCTTTCATGCCTCTTCCAAATCCAAGATGGCGTCCAATATGGCCGTCGATTTTGTGCAAAACTGTTATATCATTTTTATAGTATAATTTGTTGCACAAATTATGTTTATTATGATAAAAAGTGTTTAAACATATCAGAGATAATCAAATCATATGTTAATCTCAATAAAAGTAAACATTTTAAAAGTTTTTGTCTTAGAAATATCTTTTAGAAAGATCAAAGAAAAAAAATCCATTTTTTTTCATATTTTTCAAATTTGATTTCCTTAATTAATGTACAAAGTTAAAAAAGTTTACTTAATATCTTAAACTGTATTTGACATTCCATTAATATCATGTGTTTATTGTAAAAAATGTAAGAAAAACATTAAATCTGTAGGATTTATATCTTGTGAAAGTGGGTGGGGTAATATTATACGGTAATTATTGTAAAAGAAAAAACAACAGAAAATAAACATAGCTAAGTTCATTCTATTTCTTTGCCTTTTTGCTTTTCTATGAATTCTTATGCAAATGTTCCAACTTAAAAAGTAGTTTTTATGCGATGAAAGTATTTTTGTCTTCCTTCGGGCTAAGTGGCTAAGCAAGAAATGCACATACAAACATGTGTATACATTCAGTAATTAAATTTGGTTGCATGATAATTTTTGTTTCAATATATTTGATATCATATATTAATTGTTAATTGTAAAGACATATAAGAAGACAATAAATCAACTAAACGTGCTTAAAATAGCAGGCAAGTACATGAATATAAGGTATAAAGGTAGTCCATAAACGCATATTTTTGACTCCTTCACAATTTTATATTTATAATATTAACCTGGCTTAAAAGCCAACAAAATGTATATGATGTGAAACAAATATATCAATGATATGGCCTGGCCTGCATGCAGTTTTTTGAAAAGTTAAGATACAAAGTAAGTGTATTTCCTAAAGTAATGATATCTCATTTTTTTCTTTCAATAAGAGGGCAATGATGACCCTGGATCACTCACCTAAGATCATTGTTGGAAAAAAGGTAACAAGATCATTTTGGGAGTGTCAATTATGTCATAACACACATGATTTGTGTCATAATTGAATCCGGTTGCGTTTAAAAAAACATGCTCAATATCTAGTTTCATTTTTTTTCACACGAAAGGACTTTAATAACCATATTCATATATGAGTCCATATAAACTTAGTAAATTTTGACCATGTTGACCATGAAATATAACACAATTATGATGTTACATGATTAATGTCTATGCGTCGTATACTGTTGGTTAAGAGAAAACAGATTTAATACATTAGTCTTTGTAAATTAAGTGATACTCATTGCAAAACCATTTTAGACTGCAGTAGCATCATACAAATGGATGCATGTTATATCAGGCTACATCCCAAATATCTTAGTTCAAGTCATTGTTGTTTAACACTTGATGTTTTAATGTGTTTTCTTATACAAGACTGTGAACCCAGTTGGCTCTATGAGCATGATACATTAAATATGTTAAAAAAGACACAAGGTGGGGCTACATGCTTAGTACCTGTGCTCTGTGCATTTTGATTTTTGAGAAGATTTTTAATTTTGAATGTACCCTTAATGATCCAAAAGTGTTTAATGTAACTTTAAAAGAGGTCTTCTTTACTTGGCAAGATTATATGGTGACTATCTAAGCTCTAGGCATTGTAGTTTCTTTGTTTGTTGATTTTTTTAAATAACAACAACGACACAGGTTTTTAAAAACTGTGTTCCTCGTGAGGGCCTTTAAATCATGCTCCTGCAGTCCAAAATGGCTTTACCTGTCACTTTGTTTACATTGACTTATATAATAAAATTCTTCTCCGAAACTACAGTGTATAGAGAAGAAAATATATCGTATATCATCACATTGTGATGCTATATAAAGATTATGAACTATTTTGGCATAGGGTCAAAATCACTTAGTTTACATGGACTCTTATTGGAATATAGTTATATGAGTCTTTTTGTAGTTCTGAGAGCCTAGTTATTGGGCATGTTTCTTTTCAAATAGTATATAAATCATGACTGTATTTGGTGAAAAAAGATACTCCTTATATGATTTTAGCATTCTTCAGTATTAAAGAATTATAGACCTTAAAATTCCAGCAGTGGATCTTAGGCGAGTGATCTAGGGTCAACTATTCTCTATTGTTTAATGGGGAAAATAAAGTATGATTACATTTAGTTTATATTCCAAATCATAAGCTATGTTATGTGGGTCAAGCTGTTTTATTGATACCCATTTTAGCACACATAGATAATATCAGTCGCCTTAATTTTTGTTTCTTTTGAAAATATCATGTCTACATAAGTTATTAGAAATGGACAGTACTAACTCAATTATACTTGGTTACAAAGATGTTCAAGTAAATATAACTTTGAATCATTCTGTTACAAGCATTTAGCAAGACTAAATTGTCCAGGAAATAATTTTATTCATAAATAGACAACATTTCACTCAGGTCAAGGCATGATTTTATCTAACATATGGTTCGTTGATGAATATTCAGTCTTCTTTCTGTACAATTATCAAATTATATTAAGAATATTGAAACAACTTATATCATGCAAACACATTTAATAACTGAATGTATACATATAATTGTATCTGCATTTATTGATATTTTAGTACACCCTCTAGACCTAAAGGAAGACCAAAATACCTTAATACAATAAAATACTTTTACAGTGAATATTTGCATAAGAATTCATAAAAGACGTTATTTTGTACTACAATTGTCTGATATATTTACCCCACCCACTTTGAATAAGTATAAAACCTTCACATTTTTTGTTTTTGTTACAATTATACAGTAAAACATAGTGTTGATTCAATATCAAATACACTTCTAGAAACTATGTAACTTTTGGAATTTTGTACATAGACCTAGAAAACCATGTTAGAGAAAAATGCAAAAAGTGGCACTTTTTCTTTGATATTGTTAAAGATTTTTTTTTGTACAAAAAACTAAAAACATGACTAACAATGTGGTTAACCTAAAATTTGATTTTTATTTTGATATGTTTAACAATTTTATATGGAAATAAGCATACTGTGTGCAAAAAATTATACTACAAAAGAGATATATCAGTTTTCATTAAAATTGGCAGCCATATTGGACGCCATCTTGGATTCTGAAGAAATATGCAAGCGAAATTGCTGAAAGATTTAAATATTTGAAAAGGGGAAACTATATGCATGCTTTGGTGTAAGTTTCAAGTCTGTACAAAAAATTGGAATGAATGAGCTATTATGTACGTCAAATTTATATGGCGGCCATCTTGAAAATGGCGGCCATCTTGAATGAGCAGAGATATTTTTGGGCCCACTTCACTTTTGAAATCTACATGGTCTAAAGATAATTTCCTGAAAGTTTCATGCTTGTATCACAATTTGCACTATTTTGACAGCAGAGACCTTATTTCCCGCCCCACTATTAATGTAGTTCGAATTCGAGAAATTATCTAATGATGCGCATCCGAATGCATATTTGGATATATTATTTAGATTCTTACACGACATTGTTTCCGCACTTATTTTTAGCGCGTCGCATTTTCAATGGGTATGTCACATATCTAATGGTTACGTCATCTGTCTAGATATAGAACGTCAACGATTTTACAAACTTTCGTTTCTATTATGTGCAATGTTTAAACGTGTTTTTATCAAATGTCTTTATTACACATCTGCGCCTTTGTTTATGAGATAAATATGAAACAATGTATTTCATGATTGTAAAAAAAATATTCAAGAAAGAAATGTGAAAAAATGTATTCATTGTTATAACTGAGATAATGTTAAAGTAAGATATATGAAAAAGGTATTTATGACTGTGCTTACTAAGATAACTTTAAATATTAAAGTAAGATATATGAAAAATATATTCATGAGTTTGATAACTTAAATAATATTGAAGCACCACTAAGATTAAAAGTTTAGTTAATACATATTTATATTAGTTTGATTGTGTTGTAAGCTATTAACTTATTGAAACGATATCAGATCCGTTTCCGGAACAACCAGAACCAAACAATGAGTGACTTTCATATGAAAAGCTTTCACCCCACGCGGTCAGCAACCCTTACATTATAAGTCCGACGGGTTAACCATTCGGCCACTCAAAACACGTTGTAAACAGTATGAAATGTTTACATTATTTTTACATTTATTACACAAACTATCAGGCAATATGGTTGATATTTTTGCTAAGGTGGAGAGGTTTGGTGTACTTGTGTTACTTGCAAGCAATTGGAATAATTTGTTCAGCATTTTGCGACGTCTTTAATGTTTTGCGTGAGCATTAAGATGTATAGTGTCTTTTTGTTATTGTCCAAGCGCATACTATCCTTGGAAATGTTTACAAACGATATGTGGGGTAATACTTGTTAATTCTACCTGTTCCCAATAAAGTTGAATTCATTAAACTAATCATCTTTTTTAAATGACAGCGAACATTAAATCACACAAAAGCAAGGACGTTAAATCAGAATGTGCAATGTTACATGTACAATAAAGCGACGCTTTCTAATCGCCCATGGGGTCATTGGTTTTTATTATGTACACAAAGTAAAAACTTAGAATATCTTGTTGTCAGAAGGAACAAGGCTCATAGCTATGATATTTTTTGGTATGTGATATTATCTATAGGTCTTCTACTAAAGTTCAAAATTAGCCCTGCCCCGGGGGATTCATAGGTTTTCTATATAATATTATATGTATATAGTAAACAAACCTCAAAATCTTCTTTTCTGAACTGACAAAGGCTAGAGGCATGAAACATTGTGTAGGGGACCGTTACCAAGACTGTTTAAATTATAGCCTTGGGGTCAATATTGGCCCCGCACCATGTTTCATTGATTTCATTATCTAAATATTAAAAACAAAAACTAAACAAATGTTTTCTGAATAGGAGAAAACAGGAGCATGAGACATTGTCTGGTGGATCTGTATCAAACTTGTTTGAACTTAACCCTTGGATTGAAATTTTGCCCTGTCAAAAGGGAGAATGACCTACTTTCTTGTCACTTGATGAACAACCGTGACATTTGAACCATGTGCAAAGTTTGGGAGGAAAAATTTAATTTTAATATAAGCTGACCTTGATTTGTTACGTGTGATCTACTTTCTTGTCCTATGGTAAACAGCTATGATATTTGGACCATGTGCACAATTTGAAATGTAAATAGAACTTTGATATAAGCTGACCTCGATTTTGATGATATGAACTTCTTTTTAGTCATGAAATCTAGGCCATGTGGAATATAACATTGACCACTAGACTCAACTGCATTATTTGCAAAGTTCAGTTGTAAAGAAACAAAAAAAATCTTCTGTTCCTAACCTACTATTGAATGTTGTATTACATAATGTGGTGGTAAAGCATTTTTTCACAAATGCAATCTGGTTTTCATGTTTTCCGAAGTGTGAGCATATAGTCGCCGCTTTGTTCGTCCGTCCGCTCTCACGGGGCAATATAATGTTGCTAGAGGGACACTAGGTAACTATTGTTTCTCTTTGATGTCATTCATACCGTTATGATTCTATGTGGCTATTTTCTTTTGTGTGACTACAAAGAACAACAGAGAGAACAAAAGAGTAGCCACATTATTACTGTCCCGTTAGAACGTCCGTCCGTCCGTCCGCTTTTCTTGTCCGGGAAATAACTTGGAAACAACAGGAGGTATCAACATCTATTTGTAGGTAGATATATCTCATTTAGTAGGTGTGCATTGCACTATAACCGTAACTCTGCCTTGCCTATTTTTTTAATTATTGCCCTTTGTTTATTTTAACACTTTGAACTCTGTCCGGGACATAGCTCTTAAACTATAAGAGGTATCAACATGAAACTTTGTAGGTAGTTTGATATCATGGAGTAAGTGTGCAGTGCACCAGAAACGTAACTTTGCCTTGCCTTATACTTGAAACATTGTCCTTTGTTTATTGTCCTGGACATAACTCTAAAACTATAAGAGGTATCAACATGAAATTTTGAAGTTGGATAAATCTTATTGAGTAAGTTTGCAATGCACACGAACCGTAACTTTGTCTTGCCTAATACTATTATTGTCAATTATTGTCCTTGTTTATTTTTACACTATGAACATTGTCCGGGACATAACTCTAAAACTATAAGAGTTATCAAGATGAAACTTTGCAAATCAATAGATCTCATTGAGTAGGTTTGCAGTGAACAAGAATCGTAACTATATCTTCCCTAATTTGGGAGTTATTTCCCTTTGTTTATTTTTACTTTACGACTTTTGTCCGGGACATAACTCTTAAACTATTAGAAAATGGAACTTTGTAGGTAAATAGATCTCATTGGATAAAACTGCACTGCTAAAGTACCTAAACACAGCCTTGTCTAATTTTGGAGTTATTGCTTTTTTTTTTACTTTCCTGTGTCCAAAACCTTCTCGGGGAGCATCACCCGGTTCAACCGGTTCTTGTTTTATTAGTTTGTCCTTAAAAATTCACCTTGGATCATTACTATTTTATACTTACAATTATAAATAAATTAATTTAAAACACTAGATGTTATATTTGTTTTATATTTTAGAGAAAATAATACCTTCGACTCCAAAGAGGAAAGTACCTGTACGGTATGATGATCATGATCAACCGTCGATTCGTAATCGGCGGCTAACGCTCACAGAGCAGAGGTCACCTGATAGGGAAAATTTACTAAGGATGGCTTCAATGCAACCTTTAGTGAGTTCATCACCGCCTATATCACCTACATCTACGACAAGAGCAAGACCGTCTTCACCCACTCCAAGGGCATCTACACATCCGGATAGGCCATCTTCATCCACTCCGGCTGAGCTATCTACAACAACCACGTCAAGAGCATCTACACCTCCGGCTAGGCCATCTACAGCCACGCTTATGGCACATACACCTCCGGCTAGGCCATCTACACCAACTCCAAGGGCACTTACGCCTACAGCTAGTCCATCTTCATCCACAACAAAGGCATCTTCACTTCCGGGTAGACCATCTACATCCACACCATCTCCGGCAAGACCATCTTCGCCCACTCCAAGGGCAACTTCACCTACGACTAGACAACCTTCACACACGCTTATTGCACCTACATTTACGGTTGAGGCACATACACCCACGCCAAGGGCACCTTCACCTCCGGCTAGGCCATCTTCACCCACTTCAAGGGTACCTACACATGCAGCTAGTCCTTCTACAGCCACAACAAGGCCATCTACACCTCCGGGTATACCGTCTACATTCATGCAAAGGGCACATACACCTCCAGCAAGGCCATCTTCACCTACTCAAAGGGCACCTACACCTCCGACTAGTTCACCTACATCCACGGTAAAGGCACCTACACCTCCGACAAGAGAACCTTCACACACTCTTATTGCCCATACATCTACTGTTGGTGCACCTACACCCACTCCAAGGGCACCTACACCTCAAGCTAGTCCATCTACATCCACATCAAGGGCACCCACACCTCCGGGTAGACCATTAACATCCCCGCCAAGGGCACATACAACTCCGGCTAGGCCATCTTCATCCAAGTTAAAAGCACCTTCCCCTCCGGCTGGACAATCACCAACGCTTATTGCGCCTACATCTCCGGTTGGGGCACCTTTATCTGCACCAAGGGCACCTACACCTCCAGCTAGTCTATTTTCACCAAAGCCAACAGTTGCTTTACCTCCAACTACGGCACCTTCACCACGGCATGTGACTACCACGCCAAGGGGACCTACAGCTACGGCTTGTCCATCTTTACCAATGCCAACAAATGCTATACTTTCGGCTACACCTCTGGGTAGACCATCTTCATCCCCGCCAAGGGCACAAACAATTTCGGCTGAGCAATCTTCACCCACGTTAAACTCACCTTCCCTTCCGGCTACGCAATCTTCACAAACGCTCATTGCACCTATATCTCCGGTTGGAGCACCTATATCCACGCCAAGGGCACCTACATCTCCGGGTAGTCTTTACTCACCAACGCAAATAGTTGTTATACCTCCGGCTACGGCACCTACACCAGCGGCTGTGACACTCACGCCAAGAGCATCTACACCTCCGGCTAGTCTATATTCATCAACGCCAACAGTTGCTTTACCTCCGGCTACGACACTTACACAAGCGCATGTGACACCCACGCCAAGAGAACCTTTATCTCCGGCTAGTCCATCTTTACCAACGCCAACAGTTCTTTACAAACGACAACCTCCCGCTACGGCACCTACACCATCGCCTGTGACACTCACGCCAAGAGCATCTACACCAACACAAATAGTTGCTATACCTCCGGCTACGGCACCTACACTAGCGCCTGTGACACCCATGCCAATGGCACATACACCACCGACTAGCCCAACTTTACCAACGCTAATTGCACCTACATCTCCGGTTGGATCACCTATATCCAACCCAAGGGCACCTACACCTCCGGCTAGTCTTTATTCATCAACGCCAACAGTTTCTTTACCTCCGGCTACGGCACCTTCACCACCGCCTGTGACACTCACGCCAAGAGCACTTACACCTCCGGCTAGTCCATATTCACCAACGCCAACAGTTGCTTTACCTCCGGCTACAGCACCTTCACCACCGCCTGTGACACTCACGCCAAGAGCATCTACACCTCCGGGTAGTCTATATTCACCAACGCCAACAGTTGCTATACCTCCGGCTACGGCACCTACACCACCGCCTGTGACACCCACGTCAAGGGCACCTACACCTCCGGCTAGTCATTCTTTACCAACGCCAACAGTTCTTTACCAACGCCAACCTCCCGCTACGGCACCTACACCAGCGCCTGTGACACCCACGCCGAGGGCACCTACACCTCCGGCTAGTCAATCTTTACCAACCCCAACAGTTCTTTACAAACGCAAACCTCCCGCTACGGCAAATACACTACCGCCTGTAACACCGATACATCAACAAGCGGATATGGCAGAGCAACTGACAAGGGACCAAGGTAAGAAACAACCAATACTTAGTGTCAAAGCTATGTCAGGAGAGTGTGTCCCTACAAATATTTTTAAAAAAACACAGTGTCAATAAGTGGAAATGCGAAAGGACTTCAATTATCAATATTGCTCAATAGTAGTTTGCACTTATCGTCATTACTGTTCAGATTGTAGCAAAAACCACCGAGTGCGATAGTACCGGAATCTAAAATATATGAGTATGAAGTATCAGATATCTTGAAAAGGATCTTTCTAATGATATTTCTAAAATTAACTGCATTAACGGTGTCTTGAAAATGTTTTAACTCTGTCTCTATCACCTTAAATTTGTGTATACTAGCATGTTACTGTTTTTTATGATGTTTTTCAATTCCCATAACTGTCAAATAATTCCAATTAAATATCTTTCGGGCGTACCACAAACATCCTTTTGTCATATTCATTCATATTTTAATAAATTAAAGTGTTTATTGTGACCCAAATGAATTGCGGCAATCACAAATTATTTGCTTGATTTCATCATTCCAAGAACAATACTGGTATGTTGTTGCTAGATAGAGATTTGCTGAATGTAATAGACTTAAACATTTTTGGTATATAACAGGTTGCTATATACATATTTTACATTCTTTTATAGAGTTGTAGAGTTGCTTTAAACAATTTTGATGAATCTAATTGAATTACAACTCTAATTACGAAAATATAGCAATGCAAGAATGCGATAAAGTAAAATGCTAAATTGTGTAAAAAGAAAAGTAGCTTTATAAAAAAGTGAGCACAGATCTCCGTATATATTTTGAAAAGAAACACAGCCTTAACGTAAAACTAAGTCGCTAAGGGATTGTTAATATATAAAATGTTCTTGCAAACAACATAAAGACCTACCTTTTTGATATTTATTGGCCTGCTTATTTTTCTGACCTATTATGACCTTGAACATTAATACACCATACAGGTCAAATTATTTATATTAACTTACGTTGCCATAACTTTGTTATTTATTTATGAATTTGCTTTATTCTTTGACAAAACAGGCTATGATGATTACTTCAAAAGTGACAATAAAGTTAGTATATTTTCATTAATATAATATTTTCAATGAGTTTGGCCTTAGAAGTAAGAAGAAAATCGATAGCTTTGTATGGACTGATGTATAGGACAACACATGTTGTCTTTTTGTGGATAAAAATATCTCTTTTTTGGCATATAACAATGACTGTTAGACCTCTATAATCGTTTTATAAATCATAAACTTCGGTACACTTGAGCGTAAATCATGGAGATAATACAGTATCGTAAGGATAATTAAGATGAAACATTGTTCAGACAAGTTGATTTATTTGGCTCTAATTGAAAGATTATTCTTGATAACACAAACCTATTTACATATATAAAATAATCTGGAAACAAATTGACCCCCAGGAAGCATTTATCACAACAAATAACATGAAAATTGCAGACTCGGTTTGATGAGGAATAATGAATAAGTGCAACACCCCTCTTGAGTCTTTAAGTTCTTGTAACAAAAAGGAACTGTATTAGTTAGAAAATTTAGATTAATAAGATATACAGAAATACAGTAATTTTTGATATTTTTGCAATATATCTTAGAGGTTTGTGGCTTATAGATGAACTTAATTTTTGTCATTCGCAGTCAGGAATGATCATAAGGACTCATTTTAAATATGATAATAAACAGAAAGCACATGTGAAGACGTAACATTGTTAAATTGATTTTGGTTGTTTAAATAGTATTAGGGGCATACATATGTTTGCTTTCAATTGAAGTCATGGTTGGTTTTCCTAAAAACCTTTAAAAAATCAGTCAAATATATTTCTTTTTTTCTAGATCCCGTGATTGCACACGGGACACATTTGAAGAACAACAAATACCGTCAGTGGGTAAAGGCAGGCCTAGGCTTAGGTTATCTAAAAGAGGGATTAGTACAATTTTGTGCTGATATAGGAGAACAGCAGCACAAAGATATCATAAACCAAATTCAAGCAACAAAGACTCCGAAACCAAATGTACCATGTGGCGTCTGTCAGATAACAACCCTTCAGCCAGACCACTTACAAATATCAAAAGGAAAATGCCCCTTTAATCAAGATAAATGTAACTGTTGCTATCCAAAACAGAAGAACCCCTGTCCAAACAACGTATGTGGTGCCATCTATGACAACATTCTACAGAATCATGCATCACATCCACCGGCACCTTTTTGGAAAAACAGCGATGCCCGTCATTGGTCCGTTGACCCATGGAGCATTTGCAAATGTTTTATAAATGCTCCTGGGTACAATGACAAGACATCAGCAGACAATACGGACTGTGCAGGGTTACTTCATGTTATCATAAATAACAAATATTTTCATAATCATATTGGATGCAATGTTACAGTGCATAACAATCTCTTTTCAAAGGTTAATCCTTTTTAATACTATCTGTTTATGTTTAATTGAATATTTAGAATTAATGTTATAAGAGTCAACCCGTTGCTGCTCCAAAGTGAAGATAAGATCTTTTACTTTGATAAGAATATGGACTTGCTTGTACAGTAAAGCCTTATATTCTCTTCCTAAACATAAATATAACTTAACCAATTATTGCCATTTTGTAGGGTTCTGCCCTTTTTATGTATGAGACTCATGTAGTTTTCTTAAAAAACTTTTTAACTAAATGAATTTGTATGCAACAGATTATATTTTTGTAAGGTGTAAATGTTTAAGCCCGGCTTTAAACTTACGTTGTTTTCGCGACCCTTACTAGTTTGGGTAAGGTAATATATTTATAAAAGTTATGTTACCATAATCTTTCTGTGCAGTCTAACTTTGTGCTCGATCTAGCGTTTGACTGAACGGACCGAGAAGATGCATTTAGGTATCGCTCTTATCAGTTTTAATTCTAAACTTAAGAGCCTGGTTTAGTCTCAGTGCTGAGTAAAGTATAATTAAGCGTATATGTTAGACGTAGATTTGCTTTCAATTCAATAGGTAAGACAGTATAGAAATAAGATTTTCCACTCAAGCAGTATGGAGTTAGAGGAAAGAGTGGCAAACTCTTATATAGATGATATGATAGCAGTTCTACAAGATGGTAAGGAACTTGTTCATCATCATGCTGCACAACAAGCTTTGGGGAAACTCCAAGATGTAAGTGTAAATAATGAATATATGTAAAAATTTGAAATCCTAATGGGGTTTAGAAGCATATTAAGGACATATTAAGAGTAGTTGGAACACTGTTGTAAGTGGCTTCATAATTGTTAATTTAAGTTAACATACATCGATGAGATCAAACTTAAATACCTATGAAACGTTAAAATATAAAAACACAGATATTTGGATTTATATGTATAGATAAGAATGAAAGTGAAGAAATTAGAATAGTCTGACAAACAGACACCTATACCATACATCCAGTTGTAAAGGTGGAATTTAAAAGTCCTCAGAACAAATATGAAAGATAAAATAAAATAAGATTAAGCTTATTTTGAACTAAAGTCTGACGTTATTATGGAATGTTTAACGTTGCAAAATTCAATAAATTAAACTTTTGTTCTATATTCAATATTTATGTTGCAAAGTTTTATTTTTATATTCTATAACCTAATATTTATCAAATCCATCGAAATATTTGTTCACGTAAAATTATATTAGTGCAATAATATTTCATATATATGATAAAAACAATAAAAAAATGTTCTATATTTCTGAAAATATATTGTATAATTCAAAATATATATTGTAAACTGAACAATATTTATTTGATAATTTGAATCATGGGATAGAATCTTAATTTTCTTACACGTCATTTACTTGGTTAATTAAAATCAAAATGGCTGCATCCATGTCTATCTGAAATGTGTGCTTAGTTTAAGGCGGTGCCTAATTTGCTAAGTGTACATGCACTTTGATTTGAATCAACCAATGAAATCCCGTTATTAAAAATTGTGATTTTATCCCATGATTCAAATTATCGAATAAACATGTTTCAGTATACAGTATTTGTTTAACTATACAATATATCAAATATAGACATATACATCTATATAGAAAATTATTACACACACATATTTTGTACCATGAACAAATAATCCGTAGAATTGAATAATAATTAGAATTATACAATATAAATAATATTAGATATAGACCAAAAATAAATTAATTGAATTTTACAACATTTAACATGCCATACCTTATATACATGTATAATATGTTTTTACAGAAAAGTAAATATCGTACATCAAAAATGTAAAATTTTACCTCTGACAGAAAAATGTAATAAACCTTTTCTCATTAGTTGAAGAAAGAAGACTTTATAATTACTACTGAAAGCTTTGAAGAAATTCTGACGCAAATCAAAGAAGAAATGACAAAAGTTCTTAAATCAACAGAGGATGCTGCAACAAAAAAAGATTATGATGAGCTTGAAAAAAAATTTACTGACCTTGAAACACAGGTTAACAAAGGAAAAGAGGTACAACTTGACGTTTCTAGTGTTTGTTAGTTGATAAATCAGTAGATGTACATATATCCATGGTTTAAAGGGCACTTATGTTTGTATTGTAGATAATAGTATACGCTTGCAGAAAATAAGGCTAACAAGTTTTGTTGTTTTTTTTTTTAATTTTATTATGCCTCCTTGATCCGCATGCATATTGGAGGGCATTTAGATTTGCCTTTTTCCTTCCTTCCTTTTGTCCGTCCGATCGTGCGAATGCGTGCGTTTTCATGTTGAGTCACATGAAGGCTGCGGCTCTTTAAAGGTTTAAGCTATTTTCTTTAAAGTTTACAGAATGTTATTTAGCAATTCTTCTAAGGACATATTTCTAGTTCCGTTTATATACACATTTTCAGACAGAAAGCACGGAAGACAGATTGTCAACATACCAGCTCACCTAGAGAAAGTTGTGCCAATATTTAAGCTGGTATGTTGACAATCTGTGTTCCGTGCATCATCAACATAATTTTCTTCAACTGTTTGCTTATAAACTAAAGTTGTATTTTGACCAAAAATAAATGATCATTACGTGATCACCTATCAGTGTTTTTAAAAAACAATGACGGTATAGAACATTACTATTTATTATATAACATAATAAATATGTCCTTTACAGTTACATATATAGTAACATTTTCCGATGTGTTAAGGTTGTTGTCTTGATACCACTACCACTCTCGTCAGGGACTTTGAATTCTGTTCTGTAAGGAAGCTCCAGCTAGCTTGTGGAATGTTGATGATTCTACTCAAGTGCCCGCAAGTGCCCGGAATATGCAAGTAAAGCTGGAAAGTCACCAGTATGCCCATTACAGTGTTGATGCAACATAAACCCGATCAAAAATCATAATGGTTTTACTCTAGTACTCAAAAACCTAGAGCTTAGCCATTTGACACAAAATGTAATCTAGTAGATCTTTACCAGCCTAAATGGAGCAGTAGAGTGTATAAATGGGAATTATGAAAAAAATCAAGTGTATTTTTCTCTGAAACAACTGTTGCCTCTAATGTTTCTGGATACATTTAAAAAAATAAAAAAATTTACGTATCGAGGACTTTCAAAAATATAATTCGACTGCCCTTTCTAAATTTTAATATAAAAATGGGGTTATAAATTTTTAAAATTAAAACTTTTTCCCTTTACCCAAAATTTCCCGGGCCCCATTGGAAAGTAAAAATATAACGGACATAAAAACCCTTTGATCATTTTCAAAAACCCATAGAAACCCCTTTTTCCGCCCCTTCCCCCGTCTCCGTTTTTTCCCCTTAAAAGAGAGGTAACCATAATATAAATTTAAAGAAAGGCACTTTTTTTTCAATGACGAAAACCTTTAAACCCCAAATGGTTTTTGTAGTTATATCGTGACGTTTTTGTAAAAAAGACGTCATTTGGTCTTAAAAACGTCGAATTTTTTACATTTGTTCAGGGTCCCCCTGAAGGGGTTGTCAGTAAATATTATGATGCATGAACGTCTTGACGTGCTGGTGAACATTAAGTTTTGCTTGCATTTAGAAAAATCGGCGTCGGAAACATTATCAATGTTGCAAGAGGCTAAGCGGAATAACAGTGTTTGTCGTACGTAGTGTTTAGGTGGCACAAGAAAGTTTTCTAAGGAACACACATCCCTGAATTACGAACATAGATCCGGAAGGAAAAAGTCTGTGAAAGCGTCAAATGTCGCGTCAATTCAGTCAGCGCCTGATACGAATAGGTGTGGGAGCTTGCCGAAATTGCTTATGTGAGCATAGGAACTGCGCATAGCATACAAACGAAAGATTTAAGCATGAGAAAAGTAAGAAAATATCTTAGTGTTGAATAATCCTAATAGAAGTTTAATAATTTACGTATAACATATCGGCGTTTAAGATCAAAATAAAAAAGCATAATGAAAAATAAGAATTCGTTAATTAGATTTAAAACATTTATATTTCCTGCTTCAATGTTTTTCAGTAAAGAAGAAATGTATTTAGGTTATAAAATAATGAGAATAGTATCAACTTTATCTCTTAATACAATTAATTTATGTATTTCTTTATTAATGAAAGGTACATGCTAGATCTTGAAGACTATAAGATAGAGAGATGCATCAAAGAGTCTCAGAAAAGTGAGTGGTATGAAGAAATAATCATCAATTAGCGAGTTGAACGCGACCAAAGATATGCTCTGCATTCGGGAGAATATTTTGAAAAGCTATGAATGAGACAAGACAACATAGCAACGTTAACTGCGAGAACGACGTCGCTGACGTCGCAACACATCGGTGTGCAGGGGAAAAGAGGCGATAGTGCAAACATGACTTTCTTATAACTTGCTTATAACTTTAAAACTGTTTTATAAAATATATAATATATTTTCAGATTGCATTCAGAAATGAATGAACTTTGTTATTATGTATTGTATAGAACTGTTGAATGTATCAAATAAAAGATATAAACACAACCTCATTACATATTGAACAACCCATGTATTCACAACTAGTAGCATTGACCTTCACTGACTGTTTGACCTTTGACTGTCAACAATACCTTTTAACAACATGTCGGCATTAACCATGGAATAAATTTTGAACAGCCTTTACAGGAATGAATTTTTTCTAAACATATGTAAGTCACACAAGGTGAAACTATTTTAAGTGGAGCTATGTAAAAATCTCATGAGACACTAACATGACTTGAACTGCAAATTTTAATTTTTGAAGCATAAACTGCCCCCAATGTTATGAATCACACCCTTGATAAAAAAGCCCAAACAGCGGCTACATGGCTAAAGTGTTACATATTGTGTTTTAAATATTTACATGAGTGATGGAAATCAAAATCAAGGGTTAAATAGAGACATGCTGCGTGGCCACGTTTGAAACCTTTCCTTATATTGGAAAGTGACTTGAGTGAAGACCTTTAAATTATGCAATTTTAATGTTATACCATTCTTGCTTTCATCTCATATGAGTATTAATAACACAGAAATGAGCGTTTGAGAGGCTTTTTGTATTGTGGCAGTTATAGTTTATCGACCAACATTTCTTAACGGAGATTTTTACAAAATTTTACAGATATGATTCTTGGGTAACTTAAATGTGACCAAATGACGTTAGTAATGATTTTTTCCTAGTCATCTATCTCTGGTGAAAGATCATATACCATATTGTTCTTTAGTGCACGATTTGTTTTGAGAAGGCTCATCTGCAAATTTTATACTTTTCAACTAAAGGCTACTGCAAATAAGAAAATTAAAAAAGAGAGGCACACCAATGTGAAAAGGGTATCATAATAATTATGGATTATAGATATTGAATATTTATAATACTTTATACAATAAAGATATTTGAAAAGAACCAAATAAAATATATTTAATTGTTTCATTTTTTCTATTGTAGGAGATAAAAAGATTCAATGTAGAAGATTCTCTTCAACAAAAACTGATAGAATATGAAACAGCTAAATCAGGTATGTTATTATCTCCCCGCCAAAAGCAAATATGATGTACGATTTCTTCTTTGTTAATGTGTCCCTGTGGGCATCCGCACTACTTGAAATAGATACTGGGTCAACAAACTGTAAAGAGAACACCAGAGCACGGTACATTACAATTGTGTTAAATGCCAATGGCCCTAACATAAAAAAATAACCATTTACTGTTTCAGTCCCATATCTGTGCGTCCGTCTCAATTTTTTACCACGTGTTTGACCCTTTTTCTATTTTAAGCAAAGTGACCTTGACCCAAGGGGGTTCAATTGCAATCATAACAGGGGTCTTCATAAGCGTGCTATATACGTACCATGTTTGATTAAATATTATATTTGAAAAAAAATCCATTTCATTTTGACAGTGGCATTGCGATAACTTTGATCCTTGTCGCTGGCTCTTGTTGCTGGATCGTGTGGGGGTTGCGTTCATTGAACGCCGCCGTCTCTTGTTGATTTTGTTTATCAGATTTTAAGTTTTCTTGTAAATGAGGACACTTTAACGGGTACTGAAAGCTATATCTATTGTGTTATTTTTACACTAATAGATATTAAAATATGTTTTTATTTAAAAGAAAATATGAGACAGCCACTTGTTAATCGTATCGGAAAGTACGCAACGGCGAGTAATACCATTTTTATTGAAAACGGGTGCCTGACAGTAATTTTGATTTTGGTGATAAAGGGAGATTATTTTATGATAGTTTGACATTATGGCAAGTCAAAAGCGTAGACAACCTGTACTAATAGTCAAGTACTCCAAGATTTCTGTTGATATTTTGATACCTTTCAAAGATAAAAAATAATGTAGCCCTTAACCCAACACACATTTTAGAGAGCGGTGGCCTAGTGGTTTAGGAGTCTGCCTCTAAACCAAGGTATCATGGGTTCGAGCCCTAATCGGGTCACGACGACACCAGTACTTGTTGGTTCCAGGAAGCGGACTCGAAAGTGATTAATATTAATTGCAAGACATTGTTTCGCAATCGAGCTTGAAAATAAAAATGTTTTAACCAACCAATCCAACAAATTATGTAAATATAATATCCTTACCTTATGGTCAAATTTCAAATGTCAGACTTACAAACTCAATCAAACCGAGTCTGCAATTCTCTTCTAATTTTGTTTTGATTAATGCTTCCGAGGGATCACTACTTTGTTTCCAGAATTTACATTAAATAGTTTATCCAAAATATTGACTTTCATATAGCGATTGAATTGAAAATGTTGAACGATAAGGCATATAAAAGCATGTTAAAAATGAAAAAGACTGCCTCGCACTTCACTTCTTACTTATAGAGCAGCACCAATATTTCCGAAGGATATTTTATTTTACATCCGTGTTATTTGTGTCGTGTGGAGGCTGTTAAAAGTCTCTCCGCACTTTTAATCAATGTTGTTATATTGTAGATCCTTGAAGATCGTTCAGCGCAACATTATTGTTGTGTAAACATGTTATGTGGTACTTTTAGTTTCTTCTTTTGGCCTTTCTTCATAACCTCAGATCCCCTATCAAAATCCCATTTTCATTTAGTTCCGCCTATTGTTTTCTCGTTTAGTGCAAAAGCATTCTTTTACTTGGGGACCATACGCGGCTTTTCATGGAATGGCGCTACTGTGTCACATTGAAGGTTCCATGATAACCGCCGTATGAACACATCTGCAGATATCTCTTAATTAAAAATTTCACCATTTTCGTGTTAAATTTTGAATTCTGCTGAAGCTAGGGGCGTGGACGGTAACTTGCACATTCCAGTACCGTCCATGAACAGGCTCCATCAAAACGATCCCGCAACATTTTCAATTTTGTTGTGTTGGAATTTTTTTGGGGATTCTGTTTTTCTCTATTTTAATCTGCCATGTTGCAGTCTGAAACAAAATATGATAAACAAGATCAACAAGGAAAGGCGGCGTTCAATGAACGCAGCCCCCACCCGACCCAGTAACAAGCGCCAGTGGCAAGGAGCCCAGGAGGCCCCCAAACAAAAACAGGACAGGGCACAAGGCAGATCACATTGATTTGACCTAACATATATTTTATCTTGTTTTTAATGTTTTATTAATGTTATAGATTATTTTAGTGTGTTCAAACATATGGATATTATATAACATGAATAACAAGATCTCAAAAAATAGATAAATGCAGAATCCCAGAAGAACGCCCAACACGACAAAATCGAAAATGTTGCAGGCTCGGTTTAATTGCCTGTTCATGGACGGTACTGGAAAGTGCGAGTTACCGTCCACGCCCCCTAGCACCAGCTTAAGCAGAATTCAACATTTAACATGAACTGGTAAAATTTAGAATTTTGAAACATCTGCAGATGTGTTCATATGGCGGTCATCATGGAACCTTCAATATGACACGTTCGTGCCATTCCATGACAAGCGGCATATGGTCCCCAAGTAAAAAAAATGCGTGTGCCCTAAACGAGAAAACAATGGGCGGAACTAATTAAAATGGAATTTTGAAAGAGGATCAGAGGCTATGAAGCCTGCATATCACAGATAAGACGTCAAAAGACAAATTTAAAAAGCAGACAACCTATCCTAAGGGTTATTCAACATTATTCAAGTAGGAATATTGGAACCAATCAAATAGAAAATGCCGAAAAGTTGAAACTAAAACTACCACAAGCGCAACAATAATGTCGTGCTGAACGATCTTCAAGGATCGAAAATATAACATCATTGATTAAATGTACTGGGAGACTTTTTACAGCCGCCACACGGCACAAATAACACGGATGTGATCATGAAATAGATAAATACAGAATCTCTAAAGAACGCCTAACACGACAAAATTGAAAATGTTTCAGGCTCGGTTTGATTGAGCCTGTTCATGGAAAGTGCAAATTACCGTCCACGCCCCCAAATCTAAAGCGGATATTTTTACCGTCAAACTGTTCCTGAACGGTCGGACATTGATTTTTGGTATTCATATTCTAAACAAAGTAACCACTTGTTTTCATTTGCTAAATGATTTTAATTGTTATATTATGAAGCACTGTAAGTAATTGTATATTAAACAAAATCGATCAGTTACGTGCACTAATGTTGCATGTAGAAGCGTAAACTATGAGCTGATTTCAATCGGATTCCGTGCACTCTATCATTCAGTTATCAGCAAGACAAATATTACTAGTACAAACACATACATAAGAATGAATGTTCATTGGTTAAAATTTATCTTCATAAGAGTTTGCAAATGATTTGAAATTCACTTCAGTTCTTCTTGGAAGAAATATATTTATCAAAATGTTTCTCTGGTCTACTGAAACAGTAACACGTTTTTGATTGTCATGGCAAACGCGTACAAGTAGTCGAAAAATTGACCCACTTTGCAAAGTTTAAGAATGTTCCTTGAACAGAGTTGTTTTAAAGCTTGGTGAGTGCTAGTCATTCAAAAATCGCATTTTACATTATTAAAAACATATACGACGTATTATACAAGAACACGACATGAAGCGTTAAAATTAATTAGTCTAAGATTTTTTAACAAATTTGTTGAAATAATGTCTTTGAATATAAATAACATTATTATTCTTCATAGCAAAATCTCTTAGAATATTAATCAAAGCACTTAGTTTTATGATTAAAACCATGACAAGCATTGTTAAGTGTTTCTTTAAAAACTGTTATAAAGTTAAAACTTGATCAAGGGGTCAATTGTTATGCATGTATGAATTATTATAAATGTCTAGTACTTCTGCATAACCCTGCGTTTTCTTATCGCCACTAATATCAGTACTCAGTCAGTATTCGTTATTGAAATTGTACATATATTATCTGCCACTTATGTTAATTGTCTTTTTGAACTTGTATAACAATGTTTTTAGGTGTGCCACTAAAATTATCCTTTTCTAAATCTATAATATTTGCGAAAATCGTTCTATATCAATGGGCTGAAGCCTCCTCCTTGTAAAAGAAAAAAATTATACCTTGCATTCTGCTCCGTAATATAGAATTGTTCCAAATGAAAGTGTGAGTGTTAATACTACCAACATAATTATATTTAATTGTGAGGCCATAAATCGTATAATGTCTCGTTCGCTTAAATGTTTGGGATTCGAAAATCTGATTTTCATTTATACTATTTTATTTATGCATATTTGCAGCATTTTTTCTGGCGATAAAGTCTATCTAGGAAAGATGCGAAGATAAATACACTGTCTAGTAGTATCAAATAAATTAGACTGAATGAAACATAAACAAAACAATATAAACGTGCCTTTTTTAGTTTTCCTCTATATTTTTTGTGGTTTTTTTCGAACAAAATGAAAGTTCACGTGGTTTGACTTTTTTCCCCTTTTTATATAGTATTAAAAAGAAACAGATATAGACTGATAGCCACAAATGATTATTTGATACACATGTCAAGTGTTAAACTGAAATAAGGTTCGAATCCATATGACTGTGTGATGAAATATAATTAATATAATTATATATTATATAAATATTAATATATTAATTATATAGTGTAACTATAGCATTTGTAAAAACTTTATATTAAATGTGGATTTGTATTATTTGAAAAGTACATAAAAGGAAATAATAATACATTTTTTTATCATCTGTTCTTTTTATCAAATTGAATTTTCGAGTTATAACCTGATTTGATTTATTATTCTCCCCTAAAGGTGGGTATTTAGTCGCTGCTTTGTCCGTCCGTCCCCTTTTCTTGTCTGAGACATTACTCATAACTATAAACTATGTGGGTATATAGATCTCGTTTAGTAGAAGAACTGTAAATTTGTCTTGTTTATTCTGGAGTTATTGACTTTCGTTTATTTTACACTTTGAACATTGTCCGGAACATAACTCGAAAAACACAAAGGGAATCAATAAGAAACTTTGTAGGTAGGCATATCTTATGAATAAAATCTCATAAATATGCAGTGCAAAGGAACCGTAATTCTGCCTTGTCTTCATTTTGAGTGTTTGCTCTTTGTTCATTTATACACTTGAAATAACGTTCGGGAGATTATTCTGAAGCAAAAAGAGATATCAACAAGAAACTTTGTAGGTAGATAGATCTCATTGAGTAGAGGTACAAAAGAACAGTTACTCTGCCTTGCCTTATCTTTGAGTTATTGTCTTTTGTTTATTTTCACACTGTGAACTTTTTCCGGGACATAACTCTAAAACTTCTAAGAATAATATTAAAAAACAACTTCTCTGTGTCAAAAACCTATTCGGGTAGCATCACTCGGGTCGAACGGCTCTTGTATTTCAGGGCTAAAAGAGGGCTTGGTTCAATTCTACAAAACAAGACACAGTCAAATTTTCCTGTCGCCTCTTTTTGATGAGAAAGACACTCCGTTGTCCTCTTTCTATATCAGGCCGGAATTAAGCTCAAATGTCTCAACACAGACGGGTAATGTTGAAAAGATACTGTCGTTATCGGAAATTTTTAAAACTGGAAATCAAGAAATATGTGTACTCGCTGATGCAGGGCTGGGAAAAACTGCCTTTTCAAAATATTTGGCTACCGTTTGGTGTCAAGCTCACAAACCAGACGAAAACATGAAAGAAGAATTGTCAAAGGATGATATAGACTGTATGCAAGAATTTGATTTCTTATTCCTAGTCTTACTGCGAGACTCGGATGATTTATGTTCAATAGATGATCTTATCTTTGAAAACATTGTTGAATGTTTGGGTCTAGAAGAAAAGCTTTCCGAAGATGTCCTGCTTAAAATTTTGAAAAATGAGAAATGCCTAGTAATACTAGATGGACTAGATGAATGGACTCACCCAGACAAGAAATGTTACAAAAAGCCACGATCGATCCCCCATAGGAAGGACCGGGAAAAGTGTACAATACTGACAACCACGCGACCATGGAAAATAGGTGTTTTGAATCTAAATTCGAGTCAATTAGGAAAAAAGGTAGAACTTACAAAACTAAGCTACATCTCGGCAATGACACTTTCAAAAAGGATAATTCAAAGATTGAAGTTTCACCCGAATAATGATGCATTACAAAATGACGTCAAAAAGTTCATAGAAGCAATCAGAAAGAGAGAAAACGCCGAACTTGCTTATGTACCTCTACTGTTAATATATACAACTTGTTTATGGTGCGAAGGTGTTCAAATAGAAAATTTCAAATGTGATCTCTATATAAATATAGTCGAGCTTTTGTTATCGAGAACAACTAAGATCCACGGGGAGCTGAAACTATTGCGGAAGCTTTCTTCCAGTGACATCCCAGAATGCTTTGCTAAATATGATAACTGTACGAAATACTACCCACTCCTTATGTACTTAGGAAAATTAGCTTATTGTACATTATTCAATGAAACAAAAGAAAACACCCTAGTATTTGATGGATCAATTGCTGAAAAATATCTCACAAAAAACGAGATGACATTCGCTCTTCAATCTGGAATGTTGTCAGAAAGTACATCTAAATCAGCAAGGGAAATGTTAAGTAAAGTATCGTTTTCCCACAAAACAGTTCAAGAATTCTTTGCCGCCATATTTATAAGTTCTCATAGTGACGAACAGAAAAATGTTGTAGAAAAATGTAGACATGTTCAAGACATTCTGGATATGTCAAAAATTTATGAATTTATGAGTAGATTGAATGCTGACAGTATATGTGCAATATCAAATGATTTGATGTTTGTGATAAATGAAGACGAGACAACACGCAACTATAGAACTGACACAGATGACACGCAAAAAGGTTTCGGTAGTCCATTGTATCACATACAGGAAATGTTCATGTCGTGTTTACAAGAAATGCCTGAAATCAAACATATTCATTTATGTTTACAAGATTTTTTCATTGACCACTTAACCGTGCATAGTAAGCAGTTACAACATTTGTTAAAACAAAACAAAACCAACATAAAATCACTTGATATTAACACTATGTTTCCTTCCACCCGTTTAAGTGAAAGTATAGATTTATTCTCTCTCAAAGATCTCGGTAATATACAGAAACTTTGTTATAGAAGTAACGGGCAAAAGGTGGCTTGGATAAATCTGTTATTGTTTCCAAGTTTACAGAACGTTACTTTGTTAACGGGTAAATGGACAAATGATGAAATTGAAAATTTTGTGCGATTACAAGACTTGCAATATTTAAATATTAGCCTTTTCAAGTTAACTCACAAAATGCTGGAAACAATTTTAAATTTTATCGCCGGTCAAAAATCAATGAAAGAGATAACATTGAGCGGGGTAACCTGTAAAGAACACCACTCCGGTTGTATGAGGTTGAACATGGACTTTTCGCAACATTCAACTCTAAGAAAGTTATGCTTTGGGGCGATGTGTGGGATACAATTAAATATAACAACACCGTCATTAGTTGATGTTGAATTAGGGGGAATGATTCTAGATGAAAGTTCATGGTTACTGTCACGTGACATGTTGAATATTGAACGTGTGGAGTTGTTGTCGATAGCATTGCCTCCAGGAAGATTACAGAACGATATTAACCTGCTGGAAAATCTGCCGAAGTCAGTCACAGTAAATCTGGTACAGGTGTACCCAGAAATAGAATATGCATTTGTTATAGAACACATTCGGAGGTCAAAAGCTTTTCACGTGATACAAGAGGACTGGCGTGGGTTTAAGTTCAAAACAAAAAAATAGACCAGCAAAATATTTGTTAAATAAGCCGAAGATTTTTTTTAATACTAAAAAAATGTAAACGGACAGTGAAAAAATAATGGCACTTTGAATTATTTTTTAGTTTTAATTAGGACATACTTGTACTCCCGTTTTCAGATAAATTATTTGACAATTGTTTTATAAATAAAAACATTTAAATGATAGACATAATTCAAGGAAGGTTTTATGGAACTCAATGAATATAAAATTTTGATAAGGATATGGAATGTTTCACAGGTAAGAGACTTTATATTGAGTTTTTATTGCAACCAGTCAAACTCTCACACACACATAGTTTTTTCTGAATATTGTGTCCAGCATTATTTGCAACCCAATGAAAACGATGTATTTCTAATTAAAAATGTGTGATGATTTTCATAAAGAAAAAAAAGTCAATAATATATCAAACTCCGTTCATATTAGCCTTCTATTTTTCATAGTGCTTCATAGAACCGCGTTCCGAAAATAGTTGTCTCGGTAAAAAGTGAATATTATTGAAGCTAAATAAAGCTTGACCCTAACTATGTTAGTATTCATAGCTGTTCTACAGAAATTAGAAACATTCTCCAGTCGCTATTTCTCGCGTCGAAGTAGCTTAATTCTGTAGAGTAGCACGGATGAACACTAACATATACATAGTAATTGTAGGTAAAATAAGCTATATATTTGTTTTTCAATAAAAAAAATGATTCGATAAACATTACATAAGTGTGTGTGTGGGGGGAGGGGGAAGGGGGGTGCGTGCGTGTGTGTGTCTGACTGTCTGTCTATGTGTTGTTGCTGTTTTTTCTCAACGGGTTATTTTTTCCTTATTCTCGAAATTTAATGGTATCAATTGCTGTAGTAACATCTTATTTGTCCTTTTTACAATCAGCCTTAAATTAAGTATAATTTTGCATTTAGAAAATATAATTTGTTACCTGCTTCATGAAATATATTTAGTTGAATTCGTTTTTTTTTCTTTTTATCAAATCATAGCAAATTAAAGACGGCATATTTCTTAACTTTTGTATTATGTTTCGTTTGGTGAAAAATTTGAGTATCATAATAATAAGATATGTGCGATTTTACCTTACCTACACATAGCGCTCACCTGAACCATTAGGGTGTTATCTTAGATATTTTGCTTGTAGCGTTGTAAAGAGGACCTCTACATACCAAGTATATTCAAGTTAAAGCCCAGGGTCATTAATTGATAGAATTTATAGCAAATTCCGACTTTCTTTGGCAACTAGTGACGTTCATGGCGACCTGTGACACTCAAAACAACGGTTACCATTGACGTTTTATAGCAAACAGTGACTTACATACTTATCGGTTTTTATCCATTCAACTTTCTTGTAACTTTTTAATTTTCAAGTGACTTTAAATAGCAACCAGTGATTCAATTGCAACTACGTACATTCATTATAACCGTTGATTTTACCTAGCAATTTGTTAGTTCAATTGTCTTTACTTTGCAACGACTTTCCTTAGCAACTAGCGGCTTCAAAAGCTAGCATTGATTTTGTTATGGTATTCGTTTTGGTTAATTATGTTGTGCACTTTTGTACTGTACTGAGTCTGTACTCTTTTTAAATTACATGGTTATAGAATTATCATCTAAAAGTTAATGGATTAAAATAACTACATGCCATTACAATACCGTAAAACAAGTCGAGGCAAAACAACAGTGTTTCTTTGTTGCTATATATCCGTGAAGGCAATTATGCAAGCACTCGGCCATTTTCATTATAATACATTGCAAAATAATGAAAGCATATTTAAAACAGTGACATCAGTAGGAATCAAACCAAACACTTTCATGAACATTATATCACAATGTCACTAAACTGACTTTGCTATTACAGATGTGACGACGCCAATACATTTAGCTAATTTGACCTACTAAACATTAGTTTTATACCCCATACTAATTCTCGTAAACTACACGGACTTAACAGACATGGGATTGAGTATTTAAATGAGTGCTATAATATATCCATATTTGACAGGGCAGTGCAATCAGGCTGTAGTATAATCTATTGTCTACACTGCAACGCAACTTTATCTTTTAATTCGCTTATTTGTCACTGTTCAGCGTTTTCCAGCAATCAACTTCAGTAAATTTACAGTGACTGTGATGACAATTAATATTCAATATAAAGACTTCAATCCCGGTAATTGGCGAAACAGAAATACAGCCGGAAGAAAATTGTTTACAGATGTTGCATCACCAATACTTTGTATAATCTCCTTGCACCTGGCTTAAACGAAAACAGACCAACAAACGTTTGTATCGGTTGTACCATATACATTTCTTTTTGATGAGAAGTTACTTTAACCAAGAGCACTTAATAACTGTCACTATTTGAGAATTCCTTAAAAGTATTACTTGAATGTTTGAATGACACTCATAACTTAAAACCGTGTTGTTTTTTTTCTCATGACATGACTGGGAAATTTTCAAGACTAATGCGCCATTTGACGAATAAAAAGATAAATAAATTGCATGCAAAATTTCAAACATTTTGCTTATTCCGTTTGTTTTTTAGGTGATCTACGTAAGAAATTTAAGATTTGTGTGTTTTAAGCTTTTTGACCTCGGTGGAGTTTCTTCAGGAAATAAAAATGAGTTTTTTTTGTACGGAAATCGAATTTTATTAAAGGAAGTCTGAATAAATAACTTTTATTATTTATCAATTCGTCTTCTTTATAAGTTTTTATTATCTTATTTAAGTAGATATGCATGTATAACTCTCTTGTGAAAAATAAAGACACATATAATTAGGATTATTGGAAATACAGAGAAGGGCTAATGCTGATATCACATAAATCGTTCACGTCCAATATTTTTCAGAAAATTGCAACATTGAAGAAATTCAGCGCTACACAATGTTAATAATCCGCACTCTGTCACCAGACTAACGTTTTCTTTTTGTATCTTGATTGACGTAATTGATACATGGAATATGCTCCATAACTCCCTTCATTGTATTGTAAACAACTTTCAATAAGCTTGAGGCGTTCCAGCGGGGTCAAATGAGGTTAAACACTAAGTCAGTTAGTTTTACTAAAGTGGAAAAATTAACAATTAAGTACCCACGGTCGCGTCCCTTTTGGTTTTAAATTGTTAATATTTACTAAATTAACACTAACATGTGCATAGCAGTTTAATGCTTTGAAGCCTTGAATTCCCGGATAAAAGTTTTATTTTAATTATAGTTTTTTTTCTTTAAATTATCTGCACAAACCATTCCAGTTTGATTAAAAGAATAAAACAAAATGTACATATTTACAAATATAATTTTACGTGAAAAAGATGTGCCTTTAAGATAGATAGATTAAGATGTATATAGATCTAAATTTTTGAGTAACTGTACAGAATATCTTATTTGTCAAATTATTGTGTTTTTTGGCACAGATAATTACATGTATTTTTGTGACCTTTGTATATATTATATAGGAAAGTTACATATATTCAGGTAACATAGCATACAAGAATACATTCAGAAGGATGAAAGTTGATCCATTTATACATAATATATACATTTCATATTTTTTATCATCTTTGTTTCTGTTTGAAGTAATGCATACTTCGGTATGATGTTGGTTTATATTAATATTATGTTGCAAAATGACTATTTTGTTATTTCTATAGCATCACAAACTGGTGAACTTAATTGACTTTTTGTAAATTTGTTACGTAAAATGTATGTAACATCTGTTATATGTAAGACTGAATACACAAGCGTCACAACACTTTATGGGTGGCGTTTAGACTACCCTTGTCCGTTTGTCGGTCCGGACGAGCATTCACTTTGGGTTACGGGGCTATATAACGTTAAGGATAACAAAAGAGCTATGTGCTAGTAGACCTTAAGCAGACCTTAAGAAAATAACAACGAAAATTACCCCTAATCACAAAATGTTCGAATGTCGGTCCTTCCGTCCGTTCTCCATGTTGTGTCGCATGTAATTCAAAAAGTATTTGACTAGAGTCATGAAACTTACAGGAATGTTGTTCAACGTGTGACGTTGTAAACCTGGGGTTTCAAATTAGGTCGTGTGTAACTCAATATGTATTTGACCTCAAGTTATGAAACTTTGGTTGGCATGTGTATTTGTGCACCTAGGGTTCGAATGTGAATTTTGTCAGTGTAAAGTGTAATTGCCATTGACTAAGTAAAAACTGTTCCATTATGTTGTGTTATGTGTTTCTTGATCGGTAAGTTAGAATCAACCATATTTACAGGAAAAAAGATCACCATCACTGTGAAACTGTGCACCTAGGGTTTTGCATGTTTTACAAGAATGAAAGTTTACAATAATGATAGTCAGCATGTGCACCTATGCACCTTTGTGTTTGCTTGTGGATTTATTCAGTATTTATAAAATTCGTTCTGTTGACTTAGTTAAACATTTTTTATTTTTTAACTTGTGTCAAGTGTCGCCCAAAAATATTCGAACCAGACTCATAAAATTGACAAAACATTACCGTGTATGGCCACGCGTGTCCTGTGGACACATTTCTAGTTTTTGTTATGCTTGAAACACATGGTGCGTCTTTTAATAATAAGAAACCTTTTTATTTTTGCGGGTTTGCATTTAAGCGAAGAATATATTGTTAAAAGAAATAATGATAAATCATATTTTTTTTTTTTATATTATTTGAATTTCATTTTCATAATGATTTAGTATAGAGAACATGTATCTTCTGTTTATTTAGTTCCCATGAAACCATGGTGCTAGTGATAGTTTTTATGATTTTGGCTGTCCCTCGTCTTTCTGTGTTATTTTATAACTTTATTTAACCCTGAAACCATTTGGGCAGATCTGAGAATCTTTGCGTAGGCTATTCCTTGCATTAAGATCATTAAAGTTTGAAGAATTTCTCTGAGGCAAGCGCAAGTCCTAGAGTTTAGACATTTGGTTTGTAGCGTTTTATAACAAACTTTAACAAATTTGTTCATATCAAGCTGTTGAGTCAGATTTGTCCCTATCCCGGGGTTTTATTATATATAGCCAGAGTTTCAGACTGTCGATTTCAATCTGCCTTTGTTCTGCAAGATACTATAAAAAAAAACTAACGAGTACGAATAAGCGCTAATGATTTGAATGAGCAAAGAAATCTACAAACGCCTGAAATACAATCTTATTTATATAGAAAAATCTTTCAAAATTGTTAAAGGTCAATGCTCAGAAGCGTGCAGCGATAATAAACCAGAGTTTCTTATAACTAATTTTAGGTGGACAGTTTTTTTTAACAAAATTTAATAAAAGAAAAAAAATGTTATTATAATTATAACGATAATACTGTAAGTACTGACTTTTACAATTTTCGATGTTAAAACATATTTTATTATTTTGTGAATTTATGTTGACAGCTTTTTTGATATCATATTCAATATATTTAATAAAATTGAAATTATGAAACAACATCGATTTTTATTTTCAGTTGTTATATACGTTAATTTGTAACGTTGTAAGGTGCCCTTAGGATCTGTAGCTGTTCCTCCTGTGGCAAAGATCATAATGTGGTACCACTACTGGGTAGTCCAACAAAAGATCAAATTCTACAAATGTTTACACAATTGACTAAATGTACACTGTATTTTCAGAAGTATTTGAAGTTGTAAAAAAGCAAAGTGGTGAACAGAATATGTTTGAATTACTTATTGATGAAGGTTCAATATATATTAAAAAAGGTCAACAATGATAGAAACATATTGACTTATGAGATCTTTAAATATGAGCCAATCAAACTCTGCCGATTATTAAAGTACCTACACAAAAACTGACCGTATAATAAATGTACCTATATATAAAAGAAAGGTAAGATTGCCGCAATATGAAGGCACCAGTATCAGTGTAGCAATACCACGTGACCGTGACGTCATTTTTGACATCATTTCCAAGAGAAAACCTGCACGCTTCAAAGGGGAAAATGGTCTTAAGTATTTTATTTCTACACCAATTTCTATGGAATATGCGCCAGTCTACGAGGAAAAATATTAGCTTTCCGCGGAATATTAGATGTCAATTTGTAGAAGAGCCATTTAATCAAACACAATTTATAACCTTGGAAGTTGTTTGTATACGAGCGGACTGCAGTTGCAATACCGGGAATATCAAAGGCAAAATCTTGCATTAATATTTCTATTTTGTTACAATTTATGGCGTAAATCTTACCTTTTCTCAAATTGTAAATTCTGGCACCAGTTAAAAGCCAAAATAAACGGACTACAGTTTAAAGCAGTTTTCAGAATTAACTGAAAATTCCAAGCAGCATCTTTTTCTATAATTGTGTTAGCTACGGAAGCTAAATTCAATTCTGATCATATGGTTAAGTGTATATAATATGAATTTCTTGATATGTGCTTATAAATCTTAATTTATTTTACAATTTATTAAGTAGCAAGCTCGTTTAGGATGTGAGAGGTATGAGGTTCAAATCCCAGTCAAGGGACTATTTGAAGTGTCGTTTTAGTGTGTTTTATATTTTTAAACTTGGTTACTTACATAATAAGATATTTCTTTATTTAAGCTTATTGAATTTCCTACATACGAGCACTGGTTTTACTTGCTGGAAAAATATGTCGTTTTTAACCATGTGAACAGGGGAGTTTCTTTGACGCTCATGCATTTATCTAAGACCGAGAAAACGTTAAACACATTGAATACTCGTTACTTATAGTCACTCGGTACAATGTATAACTCCAAAATAAAAACAAAGACATAGATAATAGACATAGACATTTTTCATATGCAAAAATAATTCTTCTGAATATGACAGGGTGATTTAAATTTGAGCAAAACTTGAAAGATGGTAAGTGGCACTAAAATAAAAATAGCAATAAAAATCGGATAATGAAATTCTTATAGGTGACCATTAGGGTCCGTAACCCTTAATACAATTTTTCTTATACAGGTTAATAGTTTGCATGTTCCCTCTTTATCTTCCATTATTACTTAAAATATTATATTATTCCTTAAATATTTTATCTATTATCTATTTTACATTGTCTCTCTCTCCATCCGTCCCTCATTCTCTCTCTCTCAAACAAAACCCCTGAGTGGACACAAGGGCGGCAAAAGGAGAGGGACATGTAATATGTGAAATAATATAAACTAAAACGGACTCATATGGGAATCAAATGAATAAGGCCGCTATTCCATTTATACGTGATCAGTGGTCCGCGTCCGTCATCCGCGTCCGGAAATGATTCGCTAATCAAAGAATACGTTGAACCTATTCCTTTTGTCCATTTACCATCCGCTTCCGCGACGGCATCAGCGACGTTTCGCGGGATGAGCGAATTTTTACGGACGCGGACAGTCACCGGAGAGATCCCGACAGGACAAGATGCCACGAACGAAGATAAATGCCATGTTAATTTCGAAAAATAATACAGAAAAGCTCATCGAAATAGTGCGAGAGATGATGCATCTCTATCAGACTATAAAGACACGCTGGTGATAAAAAACATATGGTCTTCGGTAGCAAAAGAGATGAAAATCCAAGACTTAACTGGTATTTAATGTTTGTTTCTTGATGGTACAATTATTGTTCATTTTATACAAGACATTTTCTTAGTTTTCTATGTTACAATTAAAGATTTGCATAGTTATCTGTTGCATAAATCAATAAAGTTTATTATTCAGAGTGACATCACTAAACATAAAGAACGACCTACATCATGTCTTTGTATCTCTTCATTT
>NW_026857927.1:0-11903 GCF_026571515.1 Ruditapes philippinarum | reverse complement strand
ATAAAAATAAAAGCAAAAAGATTTGCTGGTTTTATTATCGATGAAAACAAAGAGTGATTAAACGAACACCACCTCTATTAGAAGTAAGTTCAAAGTTCTGCTTTGTCTTTAACTTACTCCGGTAACATTTCTTGTGAAACCTTTAGCGTAGGCGAAAACGTTAATATCTTTTAAATGTTCTGCCATTATAAAACTTACAGATATACTATGCTCAAATTTGATATTAGAAAATATTGATTATTGCTACACAGTATCTTTGTTTATATAAAATATACATGCGTTTGACTTCACACAATGTAAATATATATATATATATATATGTTGAGTTTGAAATTCTACATACTATAGGTGGACACAATATGAATATAAAGTGTCATTAAAAATGGCAGATTTAATAAAGAAAATGCCAACTTTACTTGACCTGTAATAGGACACACATCTGCCCTTACATTATTTTATTTATTCTTTTATTCAAATTGACATATTCCATAAAAATCATAGATTCCAATAAATTTCTATTATCAGAATATTTTACCCAAGAATGAAATTAGTATATCTTTATGTCTAAATGAAATATATAATCTCAAAATTTTCATCGTAAATCGTTATTTGCACTGTCGGATATATGTTATAAAATATGGACCATACAGTGGTGTATTATGTATGTATTATGAAACCAGTTCTCAATAATACATTAAGAATACTGGCTTTTCCCGAGCTTATCTGTAGGTTGAATCAAACTGTTATAGTAACAGCTACGAAAATAAGCGCAACATGTTGACTAATCTGTTGTGACGGGTAGTGCACTGTGGAGTTATTACGGTAAAAGTTTGTTTGTACAAACGGATTAGATAGGAAAAATCACATTTGCCGAGTTCCGGATAACATTTATGAGTTATATTGTTACAACACAATATTGAAAACATTTTTATACTGTAAACAGGTATCGGCTATTTATCATATTGTATGTAAAACATGGAAATCATACAGTGATGAACATACTTCCGCAGCCAGTATGCTACGCACTCTATTCAATCGTAGGCGGAGAAAGTTGAAGGAAACTAATTTTCAAGATGTCTCACCTTCGGTAAGTGTTCTTGCTAATCTTTAAACAAAAGTATGCCCAATGTATTACACAAAAATTCAATATGAAGCCTAAAACGATCATGCATTAAGGGTATCCCTTCCACTGATAAGTTTAAAAAACACTTTAAAATGATAAAGTCCCTTAGCATAAAAAGATGTTATGGGCCTTTATAAGAATACATTATAACATGAAAATGTTACTTTATTCATTCATAGCCATTAACATCTCACTTTAGGAAAACTTTTCAGAATCATAATATTTTTTTACAGTGTTGTACAAAGATCTCTAATATTGTCTTTAATGCAATAATGTCGGTAAAGTACAGCTATAATTTTTTAACTGCAATTAATATATCTCTTTAAAAATTATATGACCACAGGTTCGTACGTTATAACTTAATATATAATGTTTAGAAAAGTCGTCAACGTGTGCGATTGTATATCATTTACAAATGATAGGAGTATCTTGTTGTTGATTGTTTTTATGACGAAGTTTTACATGTTTGTGATTGTTTTTATGACGAAGTTTTACATGTTGGTTATTGTTTTTATGACGAAGTTTAACGTGTTGGTGATTGTTTTTATGACGAAGTTTTACGTGTTGGTGATTGTTTTTATGACGAAGTTTTACATGTTGGTTATTGTTTTTATGACGAAGTTTAACGTGTTGGTGATTGTTTTTATGACGAAGTTTTACATGTTGGTGATTGTTTTTATGACGAAGTTTTATGTGTTGGTGATTGCTTTTATGACGAAGATCTATGTGTTAGTGATTGTAATTATGACGAAGATCTAAGTATTTGTGACGATGAATTAATTGTTGGTGATTGTTTTTTGTCACGATGAATAAACTATTGGAAGATATGTATTAGACAACGTTTAAAGTATTGGGGGTGGTTGTAACATCCCTCACAAGATCTGCGAGATTTATGATGACGGTTTGGCTGTGTAATACCAACACTTAAGGTCATGGCACCTTCAATACCTCGGTCATTTCTTTTGTTTACAATGTACGCCGAGAGCTGTTTTGTAAATATTGCACGCCGCAAAACATCGTTCTGCTCCTTTGAAAACATTGCATGCTGGAATACCTCGGTCAGCTCGTTTGTCAACGTTGTAGATGGAATGCCAGGCGTTTGATCGTAAGTTAACAGTGCACCCTTGGATACAAAAGTCAGCTCTTTTGTAAACATTGCACGCTAGGATATTCATGTCAGCTCGTTTACAAACATTGCACGCAGAGATACATATCGTCAGCCCGTTTGTAGATATTGCACGCTTCGGCACCTCGCATCAGTTGGTTTGTAAACATTGCACACTGGGATAACACGGTCAGCTTGTTTGCAAACATTGCACACTGGGGTGCCTCGTTCACCTCGATTCTAAACATTGCACGCTGGGATACTTTTATCCTTATCAGTTCGTTTCTAAACATTGCACGCTTTGGTACCTGAGGGCAGCTCGTTTGTAAACACTGCACGCTTGGCACATGGCGTCAGCTCGTTTGGAAACATTGCACACTGGGATACCTCGGTCAGCTCGTTTGTAAACATTGCACACTGGGATACCTCGGTCAGTTCGTTTGTAAACATTGCACACTGGCGATACCTCGGTCAGTTCGTTTGGAAACATTGCATACTGGGATACCTCGGTCAGCTAGTTTGTAAACAGTGCACACTGGGATACCTCGGTCAGCTAGTTTGTAAACAGTGCACGCTGGGATACCTCGGTCAGGTAGTTTGTAAACATTGCACACTGGGATACCTCGGTCAGCTAGTTTGTAAACAGTGCACACTGGGATACCTCGGTCAGCTAGTTTGTAAACATTGCACACTGGGATACCTCGCGTCAGTTCGTTTGTAAACATTGCACACTGGGATACCTCGGTCAGCTAGTTTGTAAACATTGCACACTGGGATACCTCGGTCAGCTAGTTTGTAAACAGTGCACGCTGGGATACCTCGGTCAGCTAGTTTGTAAACATTGCATACTGGGATACATCGGTTAGCTCGTTTGTAAACATTGCATGCTGGGATACCTCGGTCAGCTAGTTTGTAAACATTGCACGCTGACACCTCGGTCAGCTAGTTTGTAAACAGTACACGCTGGGATACTTCGGGCAGCTCGTTAGTAAACATTGCACACTGGGATACCTCGGTCAGCTAGTTTGTAAACATTGCACACTGGAATACCTCGGCCAGCTAGTTTGTAAACATTGCACTCTGGGATACCTCGGTCAGCTAGTTTGTAAACATTGCACACTGGGATACATCGGTCAGCTCGTTTGTAAACATTGCATGCTGGATACCTCGGTCAGCTAGTTTGTAAACAGTGCACGCTGGGATACGTCGGTCAGCTAGTTTGTAAACAGTGCACGCTGGGATACCTCGGGCAGCTCGTTAGTAAACATTGGACACTGGGATACCTCGGTCAGTTAGTTTGTAAACATTGCACACTGGGATACCTCGGTCAGCTAGTTTGTAAACAGTGCTCGGTGGGATACCTCGGTCAGCTCGTTAGTAAACATTGCACTCTGGGATACTTCGGTCAGCTCGTTTGCAAACATTGCCCGCTCGGGTACCTCGGTCAGCTCGATTCTAAATATTGCATGCTGTAAACATTGCACGATTGCGTACCTGTCGGCAGCTCTTATGTAAACATTGCACACTCCTGCACCTAGCGTCAGTAAACATTGCACACTGGGATACCTAAGTCAGCTCGTTCGCAAACATTGCTCGATTGTTGACATTGCACGCTTGGATACCAGGCATTTGATCGTTTGCAAACATTGCACGCTGCGATACGTTGGGAACATTGCATGCTGGGATACGTTTGTAAACATTAACGCTTGTAGCTTGTTTGTAAACATTGCCACTTCGGGATACCTCTGTGAGATCGTTTGTAAACATTGGACACCGGTATACCTCTGTCAGTCCGTTTGTAAACATTGTATGCTGGGATACCTCGGCCAACTTGTTTATAAACATTGCACACTGGGATACCTCGGTCAGTTCGTTTGTAAACATTGCACGCTGGATACCTTGGTCTGCTCTTTTGTAGACATTTCACGCTGGGATACCTCGGTCAGCTAGTTTGTAAACATTGCACGCTGGGATACCTCGGTCAGTTCGTTTGTAAACATTGCACACTGGGTTACCTTGGTCAGTTCGTTTGTAAACATTGCACACTGGGATACCTTGGTCTGCTCTTTTGTAAACATTGCACACTGGGATACCTTGGTCTGCTCTTTTGTAAACATTGCACGCTGGAATACCTTGGTCTGCTCTATTGTAAACATTGCACACTGGGATACCTCGGTCAGTCCGTTTGTAAACATTGCACACTGGGATACCTTGGTCTGCTCGTTTGTAAACATTGCACACTGGATACCTTGGTCTGCTCTTTTGTAAACATTGCACGCTGGAATACCTTGGTTTGCTCTATTGTAAACATTGCACACTGGGATACCTCGGTCAGCTAGTTTGTAAACATTGCACGCTGGGATACCTCGGTCAGTTCGTTTGTAAACATTGCACACTGGGATACCTCGGTCAGTTCGTTTGTAAACATTGCACACTGGGATACCTCGGTCAGTTCGTTTGTAAACGTTGCACACTGGGATACCTCGGTCAGTTCGTTTGGAAACATTGCATACTGGGATACCTCGGTCAGTTCGTTTGTAAACGTTGCACACTTGGATACCTTGGTCTGCGCTATTGTAAACATTGCACGTTGGGATAGCTCGGTCAGCCCGCTTGTAATTATCGCATGTTAAGATACCTCCGTCAGTTCGTTTGTAAACAATGCACGCTGGGTTACCTCGGTTTGCTCTTTTTTAAATATTGCACGCTAGGATACCTCGGGCAGCTCTATTGTAAACAATGCCCGCTGGAATACCACGGTCACCTCCTTTGAAAATATTGCACGCACGGATACCTGGCATCATCTTGTTTGTTTACATTGCGCATTGGCATTACCAGGCGTTAGATCGCAAATTAACATTGCACCCTAAGATATATCAGTCAGCTCGTTTGTAAACATTGCATGCTAGGATACTTCGGTCAGCTCGTTTGCAAACATTGCTCGCTGGGATACCAGGCTTTGATCGTTTGTAAAAAAATTGCACGCTGGGAGATTGTTTGTACAGATTTCATGATGGGATTCTTATATTAGCTCGTATGAAAACATTGCACGCTGAGATAACTGGCGTCAGCTATTTTATAAACATTGCGTACTGGCATATCTTGGTCAGCTCGTTTATAAACATTGTACGCTGGGATATCTGGGTCAGCTCGTTTGTAAACATTGCATGCAGGGATACAAGGCGTTGATCGTTTGTAAACAGTGCACGCTGGGATACCTCGGTCAGCTCGTTTGTAAACATTGCACGCTGGAATACCTCGGTCAGCTCGTTTGTAAACAATGCACGCTGGAATACCTTGGTCAGCCCGTTTGTAAACAGTGCACACTGGGATACCTCGGTCAGCTAGTTTGTAAACATTGCACGCTGGAACACCTCGGTCAGCTAGTTTGTAAACAATGCACGCTGGAATACCTTGGTCAGCTCGTTTGTAAACATTGCACGCTGGAATACCTTGGTCAGCCCGTTTGTAAACATTGCACCCTGGGATACACCATGCAGCTCATCTGTAACCATTGCAAGCTGAAATATCTGTGTCAGCTCGTTTGTAAACATTGCATACTGGGATACAAGGTGTTGATCGTTTGTAAACATTGCACGCTGGGATACCTGAGTCAGCTCGTTTGTAAACATTGCACGCTGGAATACCTTGGTCAGCCCGTTTGTAAATATTGCACCCTTGGATACACAAGGCAGCTCATTTGTAAACATTGCAAGCTGAAATATCTGGGTCTGCTCGTTTGTCAACATTGCATACAGGGATACAAGGCGTTGATCGTTTGTAAACATTGCAGCTTGTACATTGTTTGTAAACATTGCACACTGAGATACCTCGGTCAGTTCGTTTGTAAACATCGCACACTGGGATGCCTCGGTCAGCTTGTTTGTAAACATGGCACACTGGGATATCTCGGTCAGCTCGTTTGTAAACATCGCACACCGGGTCACAGTAGGAATTCGCTTTTCCTTTCACTATCTGTTTACATCAATATTGGCACATAGGGGTGTCGATAATTCTAAAATTTAATTTATAATTTAAAAGCATATTATTTCATTTATATTATTTCTATATATATTTATTATCATTTTTTAAATTAAGCGTTATAGTGTATTGGTAGAGTGTTTGCTTCGTCAGTGTAGAGACCATGATTCGAATCCTGGAAAAGCCATTTTCTCTTTTCACGCTGGGAAACCTCAATCAGCTTGTTTTGTAAAATTGCACGCCGGAATACCTTACTCAGCTCGTTTGTACACATTGCACGCTTGGATACCTTGGTCAGCCCGTTTATAAACATTGCACACCGGGATACCTTACTCAGCTCGTTTGTAAAATTGCACGCCGGAATACCTTAGTCAGCTCGTTTGTAAACATTGCACACTTGGATACCGGGCATCAGCTCGTTTGTACACATTGCACGCTTGGATACCTTGGTCAGCCCGTTTATAAACATTGCACACCGGGATACCTTAGTCAGCTCGTTTGTTAACATTGCACGCTTGGATACTGTCGATTCAAATGTGATCGAGAATAGGAAATCTTAAATTTAATAGTATATAGGGGTGGCAGGAAAAAGCCGTATACGAAAACACATTACAGGAAAACAGGAAATTGAATAACATCTGGCCTGATAGTGTAGTGGTTATGGTGCTTGTGTTGCATGCGGAAGGACCTAGGTTCAAATCGAACAAGTGGGTAATACTTTTATTAGGCCTTTTGTATTTTATTATTTTATTGATTCAATTTCTATTTTATTTATTAAAATTATTTTCTATTTTCTTTTTTTATACATGTATATATATTGTCCATATTTTTTATTCACAAGAATGCTATAACATATATGATAAGTTAAAATTCAATTTAATCCATCAATCAAACAATGCCTTCAACCGTTGTGGCGCTCAAGTCGCGCTAGCACTGGCATGTGATTACCAAGGAGAAGGAATGGCAAGGTTTTCACCAAGTACAAAAAGTGTGATAACGTCCTTCTAACAGCGCCACAACATACACCAAACAGCCCAGGACTCGCGTGCTCGCAATAAATAAATGATTTTCGTTGCAAGCCATTATGTCACATATTGGTCAGCCCGTTTGTAAACATTACGCGCTGGGATACCAGGCGTCAGCTCACTTTTAATAATTGCACGCTGGGTTACCAGGCGTTTGATCGTTGTTACACATTTCGCGTTGGGATACCTCGATCAGCTCTTCTGTAAACATTGCACGCTGGGCTACCAGGGGTTTGATCGTTTGCAAACGACCTTGCTGGGCTCCCAGGCGTGTTATCTTTTGTTTACATTGCATGCTGAGATACCTGGCGTCAGCTCGTTTGTGTAACATGATTTTCGAATACCTGGCGTTAAGTTGTCATCGAGACTTATCCATTTTCATATAAAACCTCAAAACCTTATATAAACGAATGACGTTTTATCAATCTTATTTGAATTACTTGATAGGTAATGAGTGTTTGAAATTATGTTTGTCCAATATCATTGAAGTATTTTAAATGAATTGTAACACATTTACTTTTGAAAATCGCTATGAAATTGGTCAGTGTACGTTAGTAAGCATTTACAAAAATAAAGTGGTCATCGTAGATAGGAATGCGTCAGCGGGTTAAGTATTTCCTGTCTAAAGGATTGACACGAGCACCCTCTTCATGTTACTAATAAAATAGATACAATTAAACAAAGAACCCCACTGACCCCCCCCCCCCACACACACACAAAAAAATGAAAAGAAAATAAATAAATAAATAAATAAAATCAAAAAATAATAAATAAAAAAAGTAACAAAATGAATGAAAATAATAAATAAAACCAAACAAAAGCTGTACATGACAGACACGGTGGTTATAGATACATCCGAATGATTGTACGATTTCTGAGAAAAAGTTATATATAGTGACACACGCTTTTTATAAGCATCATGAAGTAGTTTGTTTGTTTGTTTGTTTTGGGTTTTACGTCACATCGACACACACAGTATAGGCCATATCGCGATGTTCCAGCTTTACTGGTGGAGGAAGACCTCAGGTTCCCTTCCGTGCATTATTTCAGGCACGAACGGGCACCTGAGTAGAACCACTGACGTTCCGTAAGCTAGTCATGAAGTAGTAACGCTTAATAAGATGTTAAGACTCATATATGTCATAACGTACACTTCTTTGAAATTAGATTTATTATGAACCTCATCAGTGGTAAAAATGCTACAAAATTCCCCAACTACTGCGCAGCTGTAAATAATAACTCATATTTCTTATGCGGATCGTGAAACTTAGTCTGCACTTATTATTGTGAATGTATTATGTAAGTAGCTCGTAACGAACGAAAAGGAAAATGCAGATAACGCGTTTTGTCATTTTTATTTCATTGTTTTTGAGAATAACTGGGATAATTCTTAAAAACGGCGGTTATGAAGATGTTTATGTTTTAATCCATGAGAGTAATGACGAAAGTGACGAATTGT
Source organism: Ruditapes philippinarum (assembly GCF_026571515.1). Taxonomy (NCBI): domain Eukaryota; kingdom Metazoa; phylum Mollusca; class Bivalvia; order Venerida; family Veneridae; genus Ruditapes; species Ruditapes philippinarum. The sequence continues at coordinate 3,210 of NW_026857927.1, read as the reverse complement.
TACAAGAAATTAAGGTGAGTTTACTTTTCTACTTTAAAAGTAGACAGACAAAAAAAGGTCTATACTCACCAATTAAATTAATTTGATGACTTTTGTTATCTAAACAAGTTTGATATTAAAGACGAGTTAACCGCATGAGAATAAACATCTTGCAAAATAACTAAATTATTGTACTCTGCATTTAAAACATCCATTTTGTCATAAATGATAAAAAGGCATACAATGTAAATTCATTAATTTGTAAAATATGAGTTTTTAACGTTTCATTTTAACTATAAAGTAGGTTTATATCCGGTTAGGATAAAAGAAGGCATTATACCCTTCTAATTATTATTAATACAGTTGACTCTCAATTAGTCAAAATCGCTTTACTCAAAATTCTGCGTTAGTCGAAGTATTTCTAAAGTCCCGTCAAATTTCCTTCTTTATCTTTGTATTTTAACTCCGCTTCGGTCAAATTTTGACTTACCGAGACTCCTGTTTAGTCGAAAAAGAAAATTGGTCCCGTCAATTAAAGTCCAACATATTTTCATCTCAATTAGTCGAAGTGTGAAAACAGCCGACTGATCAAAGGTCGGTGACATCAAGTTGAGATTTGTCACTCGTGATTCACACGTTTCATAGTAATTTTAATTGCCGGTCATCATGTATTATTAGCACGTCGTGAAAGTGGCTTTAATCGGTTTCAGGACTTAATTGGTTTTAACAGTTAGATATGTAAATTAAGATTTAATTAATTTAATTTTGCCAGCCTAGGTATTGATTAGGAAATAGATATCAATTCTGAGTGCATTGTTGTAGAATAATGCACGGTTTGAGTTCAAATGCGTAGTAATATAATCACGAAGGCCGATAGGCCTGAGTGATTAATTACAAAGCATTTGAACGAAAAACGTGCATTATTATACAATAATGCACGAAGAATTAATATCTATTTCCATTCTAACACGTCAAGAAAAAATGTAATTATCATTATAAAGTTGGACTTTATGTTTGGTGATTAAATTTGTTTTCGCCTCAGCGTTTCCAATAGAAACGTTCTTTAAAGGCTGTTCCAGTGGGTTGAAAAAACTGTCGTTAAATCTACCCTGTGTAGAAACATTTTGAGAATAACGAATTTTGAAAACGTTTATAAGTTTTGTTTGTTTATTTTATTTCACTCTATAATTTTTCAAGCGAAATACAAATTATTAAAAGTAAAATAAATGCAAAACTGAACTCGCTTGCGACATAAAAATAGCGTTCTCGATTTGATTGTTTTGCACGTGCTGTTTGGCGCTACATTGTGACGTCACGTAAACAACACTTTAAACGTCAGTACAGCGTTAACGACTGAATTAAAGATATTGGTGTTCGGATTAATTTTCTTAGTTAGACCATTTTCTTTCATTCTAGATAAGTTTCACAACAAAATTCGACAAAAAAATGTTTATTATTTATCAGATTTTGCAAACAAAATGGCGCCCTCAATGTGAAAATACACAGGGAGATAATAAGAACGGCGAGTGCATTGTTGTAGAATAATGCACGCTTCGGGCCTTCTTTGTTTATATAGAAAAATTTCCGATAGTGTTAGAATGTGTGTTTTCAACGTAAATGACATTTTTATAATTAATTTTCCGTCATATTGCATACATTAATATGTACTTCCGGTTCACGATAGTTGCTACTTTCGTTTTCGTACGATGATCAATTTACTTCAAACATAAGATAAATTGTTGTTGAAATAAATGTGTTATTGTGCTTTTATTGTAATGAATTATCATGAGTGGGTATTAAAAGCATGTGCATTACTGATGAATACTGACAAACTTGCATTTATGTCATTGCTACGAATGCTTGTGTTAATATTTCATTATTTATATACATGTATTAAATTTTGAATAATATATTTTTGTTCATTTATAATTTGTATTTGTAAGTGATTTCAGTCATTTCAACGGTTAAATATTGCAGCATTGCCGCTATCAACAATAACAAACCTACTTCTTTGCACATTTAATCAGGTACATGTATAATTTTATACATATACGCATGTCAACGTAATGGCGGCAGATCCACGTTACTCGAATTCCGTTTCTCTCGAAGTAAAATGCCCAGTCCCTTGGATTTCGAGTTATCGAGAGTCAACTGTATTTAAATATGCATGATTTAATAATATGTAATATATGCACGATTTATTTTTCTATTCAACTATACGAATTTATTACTGTTTTTTTTTTCACGCTTTGTTTATCGCGAAATTTTTTGAGTCGTTTAAGCTGAAAACTAGCTCTCTAGAAAAGAAAAGTTGATTATGGAACGCAATAGCTGTCTCATGTTCTTACATTCTGAAAGCGTCTCATTATGTCAAATATTAGTGTTGTCTTTCCATCGAATAATGTTTACCTGTCTAAACACTGTCTGAGTATGTGAAACAGTAATGCTGTCCCGTCTACCAGTCTGAACATTGTCTTATTATGTCAAATATTAGTGTTGTCTTCCCATCTAGTAATGTTTACCTGTCTAAACACTGTCTGATTATGTGAAACAGTTATGCTATCCCGCCGACCAGTCTGAACATTGTCTTATTATGTCAAATATTAGCGTTGTCTTCCATCGTTTAATGTTTGCCTGTCTAAACACTGTATGATTATGTGAAACAGTAGTGCTGTCCTGTCGACAAGTCTGAATATTGTCTTATTATGTCAAATATTAGTGTTGTCTTCCATCGTTTAATGTTTACCTGTCTAAACACTGCCTGATTATGTGGAACAGTAGTGCTGTCCCGTCGACCAGTTTGAACATTGTCTTATTATGTCAAATAGTAGTGTTATATCGTCAAAATGTCGTATTGGCTTGTTAAGAATGTGTTTTATTATATCAAATAGTAAAGTTATATCGTCAAAATGTCGTATTGGCTTGTTTAGAATGTGTTTTATTATATCAAATAGTAGTGTGATATCGTCAAAATGTCGTGTTGGCTTGTTTAGAATGTGTCTAATAATGTCAAATAGTAGTGTTTTAACGTCAAAATGTCGTGTTGGCTTGTTTAGAATGTGTCTTATTATTACAAATTGTCACTCAACCTTGTCGAATGATGGGGTTGGCTTGTTGAAAGTGTCATAGAGTTATGATTATATAGTAAGTGTCTTTGTGATTTGTTATTAATCTTCGGGAGCCTGTGTCACAATTATTGAGCATTATCAATAAAACAATTAAAATTATTAT
>NW_026857926.1:0-19809 GCF_026571515.1 Ruditapes philippinarum | reverse complement strand
CCAAACAAAATGTAGGAGTTCCAGATCACTTTGAATATGTTAAAAGCCATCTTTGCTGCACTTATGCAGTTGACGATTATGATGTATATGAGCAGAGTAAGGGGTTGGGGAGTTGGAGTTTGAACAGAGAAAAAGCTTATTCAGGAAAATGGTAATATGTCCCAACACTGTACCATAAAAGTGATTGAAAAGATTTGAAATATAATTTCAAAAACCCTACATCATCAGACCATTATGCTCTTTTCTTCCAGATTCACTCCACACCCCCCCCCCCCCCCCTCCCATAAGAAATTATTCATTGTATGTGACAAACACATACAGGTAAATACCTCCATCCCAAGTAAAGTAAACAAAATCTTTAGTAATTTTAATTCCTAAACTACATTTTAAGTGTTATGACACACATTTTAACAAAACATATCTTCTTTTGGTTACGATTTTTTAATTATAAAAAGCGGCATCGCGAAAATATGTGACAATTGAAAATTTGTCTGTTTCGTGCAGAAACATTCACAAATCTACTTGTTGTTGATTTTGATTATATCAAATGAAATATTTTTTTATTATTTTAAGATTGTTACTCATGGCTATTTCAACAGGCATCATAAAACAAAATTTTCAAACTTGTAATTTACGGCAAAATTTACCGTTGTTAATGAAACTTTTTGAAGACAGAGTTGACTGGTATTTATTTGTACAAAATAGAGTTAAGGTTGGTCAATATCTTCTTTAATAAATTCTTTGCATCACGGGAAACTTGTTATCAATATTTTTAACTTTTTGAAATTTTATTCGGACATGAGGACTGATGGAAAGGACATTTATCTCGGACCGCATGATTTTTATTCAGCCAGGACCGAGGACCGACGGACTTTCGCACAGACTGTAATAGTGACCTTTGACCTTGTGACCCCAAAATCTATAGGGTACTTCTACCCAGTATGGACAATCATCCTATGAAGTTTGAATATTGTGGGCCACAAGGAAATTAAGTTATGCTCCGGAAACTGTTTTCAGTTTTAAGGCGATAGTGACCTTGACCTTTGACCTTGTGACCCCAAAATCAATAGGGGTATTCTACCCAATATTGACCATCATCCTATGAAGTTTGAACATTGTGGGCCAAATGGAACTTAAGTTATGCTCCAGAAACCAAAAATTAGATGTAAATCCTTTATTTCATGAAAAAAATGCACAACAGAAAAAATCTACACTTATTAGGTTTTTTGTGTTGGAGACAAGGAAAAGCAACCGAAAAGTTTAACAATTCCAAAAAAATGTCAAACATGTACGTATGGACAAAAATGTTTTGTACATGTAAATAATAAATATCAGAAAGTTATTTTTAGTATTAGCATCTATTTAGAATGGAGCATTCTAATTTTTTAAACATTTATATAAATGAAGTTGAAAAACTTCTTCATCACAAAAAAAAAAATGTCATGTATAAATTTTGACTTTTTTATTATGTTTCCCATGTGCGTTAGCTTAATACAAGGGTTGTTCAATATATAATGAGACTGTGTTCATATCTTTTATTTGATACATTCAACAGTTATAACAAAGTCCATTCATTACTCAATACTATCTGAAAATATTAAAGTTATCCATAAAACGACTTTAAAGTTACAGAATTTATAAGAAAGTCATGTTTGCACTATCGCCCCCCCCCCCCCACAACAATATGTTGTGACGTCAGTAACGTCATTCACGCAGTTAACGTGGCTATAATGTTTTGTCACATTCATAGCTTTTTTTATTTTAAAATATGCTCCCGAATGCAGAACACATCTTTGGTGGCATGCAACCCACTGATTGATGATAATGTCTTCATACCACACACTTGTTGTTGACTTTATAATACCATTTACGGCAGTCTGTAGGTCTTTCAGTGTGTCAAATCGATGGGCCCTTCAATAGTTTAGCATGAGGGAATATGGCCAAGTCAAACGGTGCGAATACATAAATACATTGTTTTTAGACAAAATGGTGATACTATTTTCATTATTTTATAACCTTAATGCATTTATTTACTGATAAAAATTGTAGCAGGAATTATAAATGTTTTAAATCTAAATTAAAAAATTCTTATTTTTCATTATGCTTTTTATTTTGATCCAAAACGCCAATATGTTATACAGTGTAACTTCTGAAAACCGAACACCCCTGGGACTTGTCAAAAAGTTCGGATTTCAGAGGTTTCTGGAATTCAGAGGTTTATGATAATGTGGACAAGACCAAGCCACTAAATGTCAAGGAAAATGTGGCCATTACTGTAATATCATATATCATAGTCTTTTAATCAAGATAAAGATGTGAATGAAAAGAATACATTTATATTTAACACTTTATTTAATACTTTATAATGATAATACTTATATAAAACATACATATATTTTTATGTTTATGCATGTTAGTTACATATTTGCATCTATTTCTACGTTGCTTAATCTGAATAGGTAGCACATACATTAATAATCAATGTTTTACTGTAAATAATAGGTAGCACATATAATTAATGTTTCATTGTAAAATATGCATTTCAGTCACATAAATATGCCTGTTATAATAATCTTTATATCTCATGATAAACAAATTAATTGTCTCTATCTGTTACACTATAATGTACTATGAAACTTATGCAAATTTCTGAAAAGACCATTAGTTAAAGATTGTTCTGTCTTCATTTTAATCAATTAAAGTTTGCTCATTTTTATCTTACCTCCAAATGCCTTTGAATTTCAATCAGTTTGTAAAAATGTTGTTAATTCCATAAACTTACATATTGTCCGCTGCTGGTTAATTAATTATTACCTCAAATGCAATTAAATCCCTAAAGACGTTTGATGCATACATTGTCCCAATTAATAGTCACTTAATCCGCTAATAGACACTTCAAATTAACTGACCGCCGTAAATTACTTTAATTAACCGCATCACTTCAAACATATCGTTTCACAGTTTGTGATTTTAACGCATGTCAAATTACACGATCACCGCTAATTAGTAAACATCAATAGGGAGATTAAATCTTCCTGCAGGGTAAACATTCTCGATTTACAATGTATTTCACACCTTTGGATATTTCCAGTTTTTGGAGGTAAAATTGCATTGATTTTACGAAAATATCGTCCGGAATTCAGAATTTAGAAGTTCCGGAATTCAGAAGTATTATATTAATAGAAAATAGAAGGGAAAAAATTGGGTCCGAAAAAATTGTTCAGTTTTTAGAAGTTTCCAGATTTCAGAAGTTCCGGAATTCAGAAGTTACACTGTACTTAAATTACCAAACTTCTACTACGATTATTCAACACTGAAATATTTACTTATTTGTCTCATGCTTAAATATTTCTTCAGTATGCGATGCACAGTTCCTACCCTCACATCAGCCATTTCTGCAAGCTCCTCAAACCGTTAATAGCCTATCTGTATCAAGCGCTGACTGAATTGACGCGACGCTTGACGCTTTCACAGATTTTTTTCTTCGGACCTATATTTGTCATTCAGGGATGTGACTGTCCCTCAGAAAACTTTTTGTGCCACCTAAACACTAACGTACGACAAACACTGTATTTCCCCTTAGTCTCTTGCAACATTGTAAATGTTTCCGTCGCTGATTTGCCTAAATGCAAGCAAAACTTAATGTTCGCCTGCACTTCAAGACGTTCTTGCGTCATAATCTAAACGAGACAACGTGTCAGATTAACCGTGAACAAATGTTGATAACATCAACGTTTTACGACCAAATGACATCATCTTTCACATGACGTCACTGATATAACGTAAAAACTATTGGTGGAGTTTTACGTTATTGCAAAAATTGTTTCTTACTTTTCTTTATATTATAAGATACGTCTTTAAAAGACAGAACAGATGGGAGGGATATCACGTTACTATGGTTATTGAAATTATCATTTGTATGTCACGTTATATTTTTTCTACCAATGCCGGTAATCTGAACAAGAATAAGTTATATTTAATAATGATACCACATTTTGTTATATTTCATGCTAGAATAAAAAAAATATATGAAGACAGCCTCACTATATATTGAACAGCCCTCGTACACGTTTGACTGTACTTGAATCTTTTTACTTTTCTTAAAATCTGAGTAAATTTTTCTGAAGTTTGATTTTCTAGAAATATTTTGTCTCATCTGGAGGCATGCAGCTTTAAAACGAAGATAAACATAAATTTTATAATACTAATTATAAGTACCAATAATTCTTCTCAAAAGAAAAGATTTTCCAGTCCCTGCACTGCCAGTGAAGAAAATGTTTTGTCCACTTTTTACACTTTCCAATACAGTTTTCTGTTCCTTAGTCAACTTGACTGGGTCAGTTACTGCTTCTGGTGTAGCCCCTGCTTCTAGTAAACTACTTTCTTTCAATCCTGAAAATATTCTTTTCTTTTCGTCATATAAATATTATTATATACATGCAAAAACATGCGAGTTTAAAATTAACTTGCAAGATCTGAATAAAAATGTTTATTATTTGTTTATTTGTAATTTTTAATATATTTTGTACATCAATTTCCACTGAAGGTGTATCATAAAATTTAACAAGAGGGCCATGATGGCCCTTATATCGTTCACCTGATTATTGAGGCTCTGAATTAACATTGTTAGCAACAAATGAAAGGCAGATATAATGCCATCAACTTAAACTGATATCATAACAGGTGAGCTAAAAATGCAGGAGACTGATACCAGTCATTCCCTACCTAAACAAATATAAATGTGGAAATCATCTTTATTAAAGAATTTGTCTGTAGATTTTTTTAAGTCAGACAGACATATAGACAGCTGAATCAACAAAAAAATCTAATCTTAAACTAGAAATGTGTCATCATGCCACGGATGCCCCCGCATGCAGCCAAAATTTCAGAAGGTGCATTAATTTTTTTTTTTCATTTTAAGTTCAAAGCCCTTAAAACTTTTCAATGTTAACACAAACCATTTCCATACAACGTTCAAGGCACTGAAATTATTCAGTCTTAACCTTTAGAAAGAGCATATTGCATATTTGTAGCCAAAATAATGGCTAAAAGAATGAGTGCTGAAACTGAAAGTTCAAAATTTTCCAACATTCAGGAAAGATAAGTTTGTCTATATTCATTGAACCACAACCAAATTCAAACTTAAACTGCTTATTCCTTAGAAGTTAGATGTATCTATATTATTTTCAAAGTGAAAGGGACATAACTCTGCCAAAAAACCATCAAACCATGACCAAATTCCAACTTAATCTGCCCATTCCTTTGACATATCCATATGTCAAATTAAAATTGAATATGTAACACTGTTAGGTAGATAATGAACAGAAACTGTAAATTTCATATTATTTTCAAAGTGAAAGAGGCATTACTCTGCCAAAAATCATTGAACCATGACCAAATTTGAACTTGACCTGGGCATTCCAAAAACATATCCATATGTCAAATTTGAGTTGAATGTGTTGTACCATTGGGGAGATAATAAACGGAAACTGAAAATTTCATATTACTTTCAAAGTGAAAGGGGCATAACTCTGCCAAAAATCATTGAACCATGACCAAATTTGAACTTGACCTGCGCATTCCATTGACGCATCCATATGTCACGTTTGAGTTGAATGTGTTGTACCTTGAGGGAGATAATGAACGGAAACTGAAAATTTCATATTATTTTCAAAGTAAAAGGGGCATAACTCTGCCAAAAATCATCGAACCACGACCAAATTTGAACTTGACCTGCGCATTCCTTTGACGCATCTATATGTCAAGTTTGAGTTGAATGTGTTGTACCTTGAGGGAGATAATGAACGGAAACTGAAAATTTAATATTATTTTCAAAGTGAAAGGGGCATAACTCTGCCAAAAATCATCGAACCATGACCAGATTCGAACTTGACCTGTATTTTCTCATGACATATCCATATGTCAAGTTTGAGTTGATTGTGTTGTACCGTTGGGGAGATAATGAACGGAAACTGAAAATTTCATATTATTTTCAAAGTAAAAGGGGCATAACTCTGCCAAAAATCATTGAACCATAACCAAATTCGAACTTGACCTATATTTTCTCATAACATACCCATATGTCAAGTTTGAGTTGAATGTGTCCAACCGTTCTTGAGATAATGAACGGAAACTGAAATTTCATATTATTTTCAAAGTAAAAGGGGCATAACTCTGCCAAAAATCATCGAACCATGACCAAATTCGAACTTGACCTGTATTTTCTCATGACATATCCATATGTCAAATTTGAGTTGAATGTGCCCAACCGTTCTTAAGATAATGAACGGAAACTGATGATGACGGAATGACAGAATGACGGAAGGACGGAAGGACGGAAGGATGGAAGGACGGAAGGACGGAAGGACGGAATGACGGAACAGGGTAACACTATATGCCCCGGCCATTACATGGCGGGGGCATAAAAAAAAACACAAGAGGGCCATGATGGCCCTTACATTGCTCACCTGATTATCAAGGCTCTGAATTAATGTTATTAGTAATGAGTGAAAGGCAGATACATGTATAATGCCATAAACTTAAACTGATATCATAGCATTCATATCTGCACCTGAAATAGTGCAAATGTTAATAAGTTTTATTCATATAATGATTGTCTTTTATGTGCTGTAGGTTTTTTGACAACCTTTCTAACCAATGTTTAGGATATTTGGGCTAACAATGTTAACCTCTAGAGTGATAAAGTATTTCCATTAATTGGTCTGTGTGAACTAGATAATAACCATGGATAACCCATGTTAAAAGCTATTAGCTAGAAATGATTAAAACAAACCTTCCGACAAATTTTCAGGATATTTGGGATGAAAATATTACCACTAGAATGTAAACAATATTTTTCCATAATTTGGCTTGTGTGACTTAGTTTTTGACCACAGATGGTCCATATTCAAACATGACCTAGAAACCATCTAAACATTACCTTTCTGACTAATTTCCAGGGCATTTGGACTTAAACAGTATCCTCTACAATGTTAGCAAGGTTCTTTCGTATTTTAAGGCTGTGCAACCTAGTTTTTGACCACAGATGAACAATGTTTGATCCTGAGCTAGAAATCATACAAACAACCTTTCTGACCAATTTCCAGGATATTTGGACCAAAACAGTAGCCTCTTAAGCATTAACAAGGTTTTCAATATTTGGGCTGTATGACCTACTTTTTGATTCAAGATGGCCCATATTCAGACTTGAGCTAGAAATCATCTTAACAACCTCAGGGCGTCCAATCATTTCCGATTACAACTAGAAATGTGTCCATAGAACACGGGTGCCCCCACTCGTCCTTGTTCTGTCAATCTCATGAGACTAAATAAAATATTTTTCGGACTACATGTGCCGCAAGTTGAAAACTAAAAATATTTTACTAAGTAAAGGGCAAGAACTTTACAAATACTGAATAAATCCACAAGCAAACCCCAAAGTGCATAAGTACATATGCTGACCAACATTCTTGTAAACTTTTTGAGCTATGCATGAACAAGTTGAAAATTGCAAATTTATACTACTGGTTTCATGACTCTATGTCAAATCCTTTTTGAGTTACATGCGACACATGTTGAAAATTACAAATTTTTACTAAGTCAAGGGCAATAACTCTAACAAGAGCTGTCACAGGAGACAGTGAAGCTTGACTAACAAGAATTTGTAACAGAGTTACCAACGTCCCCCGCCTCATGGTTTTTTATGAAGCATAAAATTGTGCTACTTCAAAAGATTGAGGTATGGATTTCAGGACTTTCAGTCCAAAATTATGATCAATTCTAGACCTGCAAATGCAACAATAAATTTATTAAAGAAATACTAGTAAAATGAAACACGGAATTTAAAATTCTATCATGTTAACCTTTGACCTCTAAGTGTGACCTTGACCTTGGAGGTAGGGGTGCAGGTGTTGTGCATGACATATCGTCTTATTTAAATATTACTATTTGTGCCAAGTATTTTCAAAATCCCTTTAACTATGTAGAAGTTACAGATCAGACACAAAATATACCCTATAACAGACTATGTCAATCTTTGACCTTTAAGTGTGACCTTGGAGGTAGGGACCCACGTTTTGTGCCTGACATATCATCTTATTCTTGTGATTATTTGTGCAAAGTATTTTTAAAATCCCAGGTTATGGACTGGACACAAAATATACCCTATTACAGACTATGTAAATCTTTGACCTCTATGTGTGACCTTGACCTTGGAGATAGGGACACATGTGTTATGCATGACATATCATCTTATCATTGTGACTATTTGTGCCTAGTTATTTAAAATCCTGAAGAAGTTCTAGATCAGACACAAACTAGAACTGCCACTATCATGGCTTGAATACCCCCGCATACCACTTTGTCAGAATCAACAGTGGCCATTTAGAGCTCAAGGACAACCTCCCTGCAAAATCTGAGGTTATGCCAGTGCATTGCTAAGTTATGTATTCTACATGCTTCAAATGTGAAAATGTCAAAATCAATAAATTGCGGACAGGACATTCTTTAGCAATTGAGAACAAAAGCTTTTTTTGTCAAGGTCCCTGTGACCTTGACCTTTGACCCAGTGACCTCAAAATCAATAGGGGTCACCTTATAGTCATGATCAACATCCATGCCAAATATGAAGACTGTGGGTCAAAGGAATCTTAAGGAGTGGACAAACTTTTTGAAGTCAAAGTCCCTATGACCTTGACCTTTGATCCAGTGACCTCAAAATCAAAATGGTCATCTACTAATCATGATCAACATCCATGCCAAATATGAAGACTGTGGGTCAAAGTAATCTAAAGTTATTGGGCAGACAAACTTTTTAAAGTCAAAGTCCCTGTGACCTTGACCTTTGACCTGGTGACCTCAAAATCAATAGGGGTCATCTACTAATCATGACTAACCTCCATGCCAAATATGAAGACTGTGGGTCAAAGGAATCTTAAGTTATTGGGCGGACAAGCTTTTTGAAGTCAAGGCCCCTGTGACCTTGACCTTTGACCTGGTGACCTCAAAATCAATAGGGGTCATCCACTAATCATGACGTACCTCCATGCCAAATATGAAGACTGTGGGTCAAAGGAATCTTAAGTTATAGGGCAGACAAGCTTTTTGAAGTCAAGGCCCCTGTGACCTTGACCTTTGACCTGGTGACCTCAAAGTCAATAGGGGTCATCTACTTATCATGACTAGCCTTCATGTCAAATATGAAGACTGTGGGTCAAAGGAATCTTAAGTTATTGGGTGGTCAAGCTTTCTGAAGTGAAGGCCCCTGTGACCTTGACCTTTGACCTGATGACCTCAAAATCAATAGGGGTCATGTACTAATCATGACTTACCTCCATGCCAAATATGAAGACTGTGGGTCAAAGGAATCTTAAGTTATTGGGCGGACAAGCTTTTTGAAGTCAAGGCCCCTGTGACCTTGACCTTTGACCTGGTGACCTCAAAATCAATAGGGATCATCTACTAATCATGACTTACCTCCATGCCAAATATGAAGACTGTGGGTCAAAGGAATCTTAAGTTATTGGGCGGACAAGCTTTTTGAAGTCAAGGCCCCTGTGACCTTGACCTTTGACCTAGTGACCTCAAAATCAATAGGGATCATCTACTAATCATGACTAACCTCCATGCCAAATATGAAGACTGTAGGTCAAAGGAATCTTAAGTTATTGGGCGGACAAGCTTTTTAAAGTCAAGGCCCCTGTGACCTTGACCTTTGACCTGGTGACCTCAAAATCAATTGGGGTCATCTACTAATCATGACTAACTACCATGCCAAATATGAAGACTGTGGGTCAAAGGAATCTTAAGTTATAGGGCGGAAATGAAAAAACCGACGGCCGGACGGACGGACGGCCGGACGGACGGACAAGCTGATTCCAGTATACCCCCCTTACAACTTTGTTGTGCGGGGGTATAAATATACCCTAAAACAGACTATGTTAACTTTTGACCTCTAAGTTAGTGTGACCTTGAACTTGGAGGTAGGGATGCAGGTGTTGCGCAACACACATTGTCTTATTATAGTGACTATTTGTGGCAAGTATTTACAAAATCCTTTGATCTATGAAAAAGTTATGGACTGGACACAAAATATACCCTGTAAAAGACTATGTTAATCTTTGACCTCCAAGTGTGACCTTGACCTTGGAGGTAGGTGACCGGTTGTTACTCATGACACATTGTGTCATTATTGTGAACATTTGTGGCAAGTATTTACAAAATCCCTTCAAAGATAAGAAAGTTATGGACCGGACACGACATATACCATCAAATAGACAATGTTGACCTTGAATGAACAAGTGCTACCTTGACCCTGGAGGTAGGGGTCTGGTTGTTGTGAATGACACATCGTCTTATTATAACAAACATTTGTGCCAAGTTATTTCAGCTTTCTTTGATAAATGAAAAAGTTATGGACTGGACACAAAATATACCCTGTAATAGACTATGTTAATCTTTGACCTCCAAGTGTGACCTTGACCTTGGAGGTAGGTGACCGGTTGTTACTCATGACACATCGTCTCATTATTGTGAACAATTGTGGCAAGTATTTACAAAATCCCTTCAAAGATAAGAAAGTTATGGACTGGACACGACATATACCATCAAATAGACAATGTTGACCTTGAATGAGCAAGTGCGACCTTGACCCTGGAGGAAGGGGTCTGGTTGATGCTCATGACACATCGTCTTATTATAACAAACATTTGTACCAAGTTATTTTAGATTCCTTTGATAAATGAAAAAGTTATGGACCGGACACAAAATATACCCTGTAATAGACTATGTTAACATTTTACCTCCAAGTGAGACCTTGACCTTGGGAGGTAGGTGACCGGTTGTTGCGCATGACACATTGTCTCATTATTGTGAACAATTGTGGCAAGTATTTACAAAATCCCTTCAAAGATAAGAAAGTTATGGACCGGACACGACATATACCATCAAATCTTGAATGAGCAAGTGCGACCTTGACCTTGGAGGTAGGGGTCTGGTTGTTGCGCATGACACATCGTCTTATTATAACAAACGTTTGTGCCAACTTATTTCAGATTCCTTTGATAAATGACAAAAGTTATGAACCTGACACGAAAGTGTGACGGACGGACGGACGGACAGACGGAGCCTATTACTATATCCCCCTTTTTTCTTCGAAAAGGCGGGGGACAATAAAATACTGAACGCAGTAAGGAAAACAAAACTATGAAAGAAAAATCAATTATGTATAATTATGTATTAAGTTATAGTAAAAAAGTAACATATGTTAACACAAATTTCAAGTTCAAGGGGAATAATTCTGGAAATAGTCACACTAGAGTTATGAACCTTGCCACACAATATATGTGTAATGATAAGAAATATATATTTGAAGTTTGAAATAGATACCTTAAAAAGTAAAGAAGTTATAATATTTGTTAAAGAAAATCTTAAGTTCAAAGAGAGATAAATCTGAAATATTGCTTCAAGAGTTATGAATCTTGTCACCTAAGATGTAATTGATGATAAGGAATATTTTTAGTATTTGAAGTTTGAGGTAGATACTGTACAGATAACGAGGAATATGCAAATTCCTGCGAGTAACGAGTAATTACAAAAAGCGTGACTCCGAGTGGATTATAAATTTCTCGTACACAAAAGAGTGACTCCGCGTCGATAACGAGTGACAATTAAGTCAGCGGGACTCCGTGAATCTCCGAGTCAAAAAGAGTGACTCCGAGTAAATAAGACTGATTTGGTATGCTTTATTTATTTATTAATATAATGCTCTACCTCTAAACTAAAATCCTTGAACGCATGTATTATTCATTCAAAATAAAAATGTTGTAGAAAATTCTTCGTTGATGTAAAGTATCACAAGTGAAAACGAAGGTAGACAGACTTGATTCATTAATATCAAAAGGAAAGAATAACCAAGATTTCCCGCAATTCCCGTGTCACTTAGTGTCAAAAACCTATTTAATTTAGTATTCTAAAACAGTAAAATATAGATGAGCTTCATTTTTGCCTTGTTTATAAAAATTTATAATCATTGTGTAAGCAAAAAAACAAGCAAATTCGTTGAATTTATATCCCCCGCCGAGTACTGGTTATTATTAACACAACAACTGAAGACATAAGGCTTTATTTATATATTAATCATGGCATAAACAGTAATATTCTTTGAACTTGATAAATATTCAGGGCAATAACAGGGCCATAACTTTGTGTTAAATAGTAAAATCTGGAAATGCCAATGAGATGTATGCATACTACATAACTAATCAAGGGCCATAAATCTGAGTTATAAGTATCTGACTGGAACAAGGCGACTATATGCATATCTCCTCTTAGTATCCCATAAAGTTTCATTGAATTCCAGCCAGTAGTAGCAGAGAAGTAGCGAGGAAACAAATATTTTTCTATATGGATACTGCATAACTAATCCAAGGGCCATAACTCTGAATTAAAGTGTCTGACCGGAACAAGCCGACAATATGCGCATCTCCTCTTGGTATTGAAGGTTCCCATAAAGTTTCGTTGAATTCCAGCCAGTAGTTGCAGAGAAGTAGTGCGGAAACGATTTTTACTCTATATGCATACTACATAACTAATCAAGGGCCATAACTCTGAGTTAAAGTGTCTGACCGGAACAAGCCGACGATATGCGCATCTCCTCTTGATATTGATGATTCCCATAAAGTTTTGTTGAATTCCAGCCAGTAGTTGCAGAGAACTACTCCGGAAACAAAATTTTACTCTATATGCATTCTACATAACTTATCAAGGGCCATAACTCTGAGTTAAAGTGTCTGACCGGAACAAGCTGACGATATGCGCATCTCCTCTTGATATTGATTATTCCCATAAAGTTTTGTTGAATTCCAGCCAGTAGTTGCAGAGAACTACTCCGGAAACAAAATTTTACTCTATATGCATTCTACATAACTTATCAAGGGCCATAACTCTGAGTTAAAGGGTCTGACCGGAACAAGCTGAAGATATGCGCATCTCCTCTTGATATTGATGATTCCCATAAAGTTTCGTTGAATTCCAGCTAGTAGTTGCAGAGAACTACTCCGGAAACGAAATTCGGACGGACGGACGGACGTACTTACCAAATGGTACTTATTTGACTATTCCTTTGATCTTTTTTTGAGCCATTTTTAGTCACACAAGGCTTAAAAAAAGACACACAAGTAAAAACGGAATGAATAGGATCAAAGAGAATTTACTGTTATCTATTGTTCTCCAAGTCACACAAGTACCTCTGGGTTTGTAAGGATGGACTGACGGACAGACGAACAAGGGTAAATCTATGTGGGGGCACAAAAATATAGGATTGCCATCAAAATATAGGATTTTTCATGGCCTAAATATAGGGAGATATAGGAATAGAAACAAGCCAAAGTAAGTCTATAATTATAACCTTGCAATAAAAAAAACCCTTAACTCCCAAAACAGAGACCAATTTTCATTTGGATTTGTTAGTCGTATTTCTTTTTAGAAGAAAAAAAACTTATTTGAGGATTGTTACAGACAATAAATAAGTGTTGAAAGATGTGTAAACATTCAAAAAGCAGCTAAGAAATTGGAAAACATGGAATTGTTGAAGACTGCCATACAAACACTTGGTTGTTTACTTATTCTTCGGGCTAACGGCTGTCATTACGTTTTCAAGTTTTCATATTGCATTAGGCAGTTATTGCTCATAGGATACTTAAATATGCCCAAATGTCATCAAGAGCAGTTTGCAAGTGGAAGGAATTTTATTTTTCAGACTGTAAAAAATTATGAAACAAAAAATTTAGAGACGATATTTGGTGATTGGTAATTTGAAATTTGGTGATTGGTAATTTGAATGAATGGGGAAAATCTTGAAAAAGTAGTTTCGTTATTGAAAAGTGTGAAATTATATTTTATTAATTTTCAGTGAGAAATTATCAAATATAATTTTCACAGATAAATCAGTAATCCACTGAAAAGCATAAAATAAATACATATAAGGAAAATCAATGACACCCTAGACCAAGGCCAATTTTGACCCCAGGTCTATTAAAATTTGAACAATTTTTGTAGAGTTATGCAAAATATCTAAGCTCTAGGCCATGCACTTTCAGAGATTTTTAAAGATTTCATTTTAAAAATCTTTTTTTAGCCCTCCTTTGAGCAGAACCATTTGATCAATTTTAGTAGAGCTTCATGCTAAGAACACATACATGTGACCTTTTTTCAGTGATCAAGTGGGAGATTTTTCTTCAAAATGAGGGAGATTTTAGAATTTGCAATAAACAAAGAAGGAAGTTCTGACATCAAAAATAGGGAGATTTCCTTCATTTGCGAAAATACTCATTTTAAGAAAAATCTTTGAACATATGGCTGCAGAAAGTGGGAGACTCCCGCTAAAAATGGGAGAATTCACACGTATGGGAACATCCAAGGAATATTTCATCAAATTTGGCTGATTGGTTTCTGAGAAGAATATAAAAAGTTAAAAAAGTTGACGATGGACACCTGTTGGAACATGGATGCCGGAAAAATTTTGATCATAAATGCTCAAACTTTTTTTATGAAAATTCTAAGTTTACTGGTCAGGGACTATCAACCGGACACTTTTGAATATTTTTCCATACATATTTCATAATTTTAAAGCTTTAGACTTTAAAATTTGACACAGTACAGCTAGGTTCTTCTCCTAACTGGTGAACAAATTTGTTTATTTCTGATTATGTTGACACTCATATCTGAGGCCCATAGGGGTATCAAAGTTACCTGAACTGTCCACACTACAGTACCATGTGTCCGGACAGATATGCACATGACCTTGATTTAATCCAGTTAAAAGCTTTGGTGTTTTTAATAAACAAGATCCTGAAGTTTTGAATATTCTATGGTTTACTCTTCAAATGATAATAGCTAGTATGAGAGGTTAGGTTGCTCTCTTGATGTCCAAATTTTCAACGTCAACGTTCTTGAAATAGACAGTAATATATTACCGTTTACGAAAGAAAAACAATAAATTGAATTACTTTATTATAGAAGAAACATGCATTTATTGTTGATAAAAAGCGACTGATTGATCAAAAACCACTGCACAAAGAAAGCTTTTTTAGGGCCATCCAGGTTTGATGGTTGTCAGGTTTGGGTGGTCCCCAACTAGTAAGTGGGGGATAAATCTAATAATTTTGGTGCTAGAGTTGAGAACCTTGATGTGCATAATCTACATACTGTCATCTATCCATATTTCAAGTTTCATAAAAATATTTTCAGTACTTATTGAGTTATCACAAATATTGTTATATTTGCCAGATTTAAGTCTAATTGTTGCCATCATAAGCAACTAAATTTGTCTACATAGGAAGAAAAGAAAAGTGCATTATCTCCAGACTGCCATTTACCCATATTTCAAATATCATAAAAATATTTTCAGTGCTTTTTGCGCTATCACAGGTTATATTTGCCATATTTTAAATCTATCTGTTGCCATACCAACAGATTTTTTCAACATAGGAAGAAAAGAAAAAGAGATGTGCATAATCTCTAGACTGCCATCTACCCATATTTCAAGTTTCATAAAAATATTTTCAGTTCTTTTTGCATTACCATGAGATCCAGTTTTAAAGACGGATGAACAGACAGACGGACGGAGGGTAAACCTGAAGTTCCCTCAGGTTAAACTGGTAGGGGACTAATAAATACCTATTATACCCTTAACATCGCTACACATGAGTTTTCGTGCCATTTTACTTCCAGGAGGTTGCTGATTTTCTATATCATTTGCACATCTTTTCCGCTTTCCTTTAGGAGTGTATAAATCAGATTTTTCTGCCAATTTCGCTTTCACCTCATGAGCTTCTTTTAAATCCCTCATTGTCAATGGACTTATTTCTTCAAAAGTCCTAGGTAGATCAGACTTCCACTTCATCCGATCACTTACAAAACCTTTCTTTTTTAAACACTCAAGCTTAGTTGTCAGTGTTTTGAGAAACATTACCAGTTTATCTGGAGCACAGTTTGAAACCATTACTTGAGTGTTTTCTGTTGGAAGTTTTATTGTGGCTTTGCCATCCTTAACAAATTTCTTGTGCACCAACACATCTTTAACTGTATATTTCATCTCACGCTTATTAGGAAAATTTATGCATAGTATTACATCCCTAAATTCATTTCTTCCTAGAGTGAAAGTCACACTTTTATGTTGCATCTTTCTGAGTGTTTCCCCTCCAGCTGAAAGCTCCTCTACTGTAGCAGTACATGTGATTGCATTAAGATCCATAGCTAGAAAATAAATGTAAAAATTAATCATAAATATTACATGTACTTTAAAAATGAATTTAAAATTTGATTTAATAGTACATTTAATAATGTAAACAAGATTGCATTTGTCACCGCATTAATACAACACTAAATGAGTAGGAACAAAAGAAGATTATTTGTGTTTCTATTAGGGGTGTAACAATACGGCAAAAAACGTATTGCAATATATTGCCATTTTGTCAAAGCGTATTGCAATATATTGCAATACGTATTGTCAGGTATATGTTTATTATTATTATTATTATTATATGTATATATTCTTAGTAGAAACTTAATAAAAATGTAAGGAATAAATAGAAAGTAAAGTGTCACACAATTTGATAAACAAAACTAGTCGCGCGTGTCCTTTAACACCTGGGCCGCTTATGTAAATTATGCAGCCGCTTACTTACTTTTAAGTGTACTAGTTGTCGGATATTTTTTATCTTACGTTGACGCCAATAAAATTCACCAATAAAAGATTTTATGCGAAATTTGTATGAAATTAGAAGGCGATTAATTGAAAATAATGATTTTAATAAAATACCGGTTTTTCCAAAAATCGTACTGCGGTACGAAATTTATTTTTTCATATTGCAATATATCGGTATATCGGTAAACCGTTACACCTTAGTTTCTATACAGTTGAACTTTGCCATAATGCAGTAGTGTCTAGTGACTTTGGGGGTCAAATGAGAGGCAACATGCAGATGTGTCTAATTTTCAGATACATAGGACATAGTATTATAACATCAAAGGACAAGAAAGTATGTCACATCATAACAAGAGCTGTCACAGGAGACAGCGAAGCTCGACTAATAAAATACTGGACGCAGTAAGGAGGACAAAACTATGAAAGAAAAATCAATTATGTATTAAGTTATAGTTAAAAAATAACATTTGTTAACATAAATTCCAAGATCAAGGGGAATAATTCAAGAAATAGTCACGCCAGAGTTATGTTGTTGTCACACAACATGTGTATAATGATAAGAAATATATATTTGAAGTTTGAAGTAGATATCTTAAAAAGTAAAGAAGTTATAATATTTCTTAAAGAAAATCTTAAGTTCAAAGAGAGAAAAATCTGTAAATATTGCTTCAAGAGTTATGAACATTGTCACATAAAATGTAATTGATGATAAGAAATAAGTATTTGAAGTTTGAGTTTGATACCTGTTATAAAGTTATAGTAAAAAATAACATTTTTCTAGTATAAAAATCTAAGTTTATGGGGAGATAATTCTTGCAATATTGGTGCTAGAGTTATGAACCTTGTCACATAAGATGGGGATGATGAATAGGTACATATATATTTGAAGTATGAGGTTGATCCCTTAAGAAGTAAGGAAGTTACAGTAAAAAAATAGTATTTTTTAAGGAAAATTCTAAGTTCAAGGCGAGATAAATCTGAAAATATTGGTGCTAGAGTTATGAACCTTGTCATGGTGCTAGAGTTATGAACATTGTCACATAAGATGTGGTTGATGATAAGGAACATATATTTGAAGTTTGAAGTTGATACCTTAAGAAATGACAAAGTTATAGTGAAAAATATTTTACTGCACCAAAACTTTAATCTGAAATCTGCAGGGCCTTTTCACTAGTTTTGGGGAAGGCGCCCTAGCCCTTTTTGTGGGGAAAAAATGCGCGATTTCCACATTTTTGGGGAAAATATCATATTTTCACACATTTCGGGGGAATATCATAATTTATTTGCATATCTTCCTCCAATCACATTTAAGGTTTACTATAGTAATAAGCTTTCTGTCCAACAGGAGTAAAAAACATTTTTTACAGATCAATTTATTGACCCTTTATATTAACTCATATTTCCTATTTATAGTATTTTATGTTGGTCATGTGAGAGTTCTTGGTTTGATTCAGAGGGTACATTATTATTATCAGTTTACACTGTATTACTGGCACTGATGTGCTAGGCTCGCTATTTCCGACAGTTGGGCATGTTGTGCTACTCGGACACAAGGTCATCAATTCATTCAATTTTTAATAAACAATTACAAACGTCACTCAATCGTATTTTCTTCTTGTTCTGTGACATTGTTTACATTAGTGACATCGTATCGGTCGCCATATTGTCGTAAAAAATCACATGTGCACTAAAAAATAAGGCAGCAGGGATTTCCCATGCTGTTTTTAGAAAGTTGCAAACTCAGACTGAGGCTCTGAGTTAACATCAATTGTATTAAATCAAGGTATCCCTCTATTGGGTTATTGAATTATTAGCCTTCATTGGACAAAACAATTATCTATTTTAAAACAAGAAAGTTTCTTTACAAGTTTTATTCTTCAGTTAAAGGGGAAATATTTGCCAGAAGGGGAAATTTAGACTGTTTTTTGGGGAAAAAAGGTAGTAATTTGGCTTGGGGAAGTAGCCTGATACAGGCTACAGCAAAGAAGGGGAAAAAGACCCTGATCTGGATGCGGACGCTGACGCCGACGCCGGCGAGTAGGACTGTGAGCTCTCCATATACTTCGTATAGTCGAGCTTAAAATCTAGGTCAGCTGATTTAAAAGTTCAATTTTACTGTGCATATGGTCAAAATTTCAAAGCTGTACATCAAAGGACAAGAAAGGAAAGTACATATTCCATCAAAGGACAAGAAAGGAAAGTAGGTCACTTGTCAAAATCTAGGTCAGCTGATTTTAAAGTTCAATTTTACTTCTCAGACTGTGCACATAGTATAAATTTCATGTCTGTGCATCAAAGGACAAGAAAGTAGGTCACTGTAATATCCCCTTGGGCAGAAAAACATTTTGACCCCAAGGTTTTAATTTTAAAATCTTGATACAGGTCCACCAGACAATGTTTCATGATGATTATCTAAGCTCTAGCTTTTTCCTACTCAAAAACATTTGTTTTTAAATTAGTTTCTGTTGGTAGTGTATGATGTCATAACGAAAATCAACTAGAACTATCACTAAATGTGATTAATACCCCCGCAAGACTGCTTCGGAAATGAGGAAGTTACTAGTAACAGAATACCTTGCAAAAGAATTGAAATAGAGTTATGGTTAAAGATAGCTGTGGTTCTTGTATGTTGCATTTCTTTTTAATGTGGTTGACAAATGATGAAGTTTTATTGAATTACTCTGTAATAAGGCCAGAAAGAGTTACGCTTCTTGAGCACTGCAATCCTCTCATTGCTCTTGACCATTGTATGAAGTTGTATTGAATTCTACACATTAGTTTTGCACCGGACAAGGAAAAGGAATAAAGGGCAATAACTCTACAAATACTGAAGATGGAGTTATGGTTATTGTTCCACTCATAGCCATTGGCCATTGTATTAAGTTGTATTTAATTCCAACTACTAGTTTTCAAGTTATGCACTGGATAAAAAAGTAACAAAGGGCAATAATTGTAATTTGTCCAAATAGAGTTATGGTTCTTGTGCACTGCACTTCATTTCACTGCCCTTGTCTATTGTATGAAGTTTCATTGAATTCCAACCATTAATTTTCAAGTTAATGCACTGGACAATGAAAAGTAACAAAGGGCAGAAACTCTTAAAT
>NW_026857925.1:0-16016 GCF_026571515.1 Ruditapes philippinarum | reverse complement strand
AAGGAAATTTAAAAAAATTATTCGCAATTCTCCAAAACAAAATCCTGTGAACTTGATTAAATGAACTATTACCATTGATCACAAAAATCATAAACACTTCACTTGAGAGGGCCACACGTACCACACGCTTTTAAAGGTTCTAGAGACCTTTAATAAAAAAGTCAGGGTTAGATCAAAGAGGTTATGAAAAACTACGGCCTGTATCTAATTTACCTTTTTTCTCCAAAATTCTCTAGAAAGTTGTCGATTTCCAACTTTAAAGACATCTATCTACACATAAACTTATGGAGAGCGTCAGTCTGCTTATAGGCAGTTTCATTCAAAGAATCTGCTCTATTATGTTGCACAAAATGATATTCTCCGTTCTCTTGATCAGAATGAAGCTACTGTTCTAGTAATGTTGGACTTATCTGCTGCTTTTGATATGATCGACCATAGTTCCCTCCTTTGCCCGCTCGAACAACACTTCGGAATAGTAGGCAAACCTTTACAATGCATGAAATCGTATCTGTTTTAGCGACATCAAAACTGTCTGCGTCAATGGTGAACTGTTCAAAACCTGTACGTATGACATTTTATGTACCACAAAGAACCGTTCTTGGTCCGAAGAATTACATCATGTACACCAAACCTGTGGGAAGCATAAACTACAACATCATTTCTCCTTAGATGACTCGCAATTGTACATGGTATTTAAACCAAAGGATGCAATTTCACGCAATGATACCTTGCGATGGATTGAAGTATGCCTGAATGACATCATCCTATGGATGAATAATAACCTTTTGAAACTTAATGCGGATAAAACAGAGGTGATTGTCTTTGGACTAAAAACGAAGTGATGTTGAAGATCTTACTGTAAGAGCCGGTGATTCTGTAATAAAACCATCAACAACAGTTACAAACCTTGGCGCCGTACTGGCTCTCATTTAGACATGGAAACAACATGTGAACTCAGTTTCTCGTTCATGCTTCATGTAAATTCGACAAATAAGTCAAATTCGGATTTACTTGACTGTTGATTTTAACCAGAACCTTGATAAACTCGTTAGTGACATCAAAATTAGATTACTGTAATTCGTTGCTACATGGATCTCCAAAGTACGTTCTCAACAAGCTCCAAAATGTTCCAAAATACGACTGCTCGTGTTATTACAGGACACCGCGAAAATGCCGACATAACCCCAGTTTTTATAGGTACTACAGTGGCTTCCTGCATGTGCACATCAGAACAGAGTACAAACTCCTTACATATGTGTTAATGCGCTTCATGGACAGGCATCTAAGTACATACGAAACATGCTAGACATTCTATATCCCATCCAGGGCAACTTAGGTCCCAGAATGATTGCTTAGCACTTGTTTGTACCGCGTAGTAGGACTGTGACTTATGGTGACTTATGGTGATTCGTGCTTTTAGATGGCAGCCATAAACTCTGGAATGCCTACTTAGAACACTTAAAAACTCTAACAGTGTTTAAGAAAGCGCTTAAAAACTCACTTATTTAAGAGTTTTATTTTGACTGATTATTTTTTTAAGGTTTGCTTTTTTTAAAATGATTCTTAATTCTTACCTGTATTTTATTATCTATGTGTCTTTTTAACTTTTTAAAACTACATTTTAATTTGAATGTGTGACTTGAGCAATATTGATGTTTTTATTTGTTTTTTAAATATTGTATCATTTATTTGGTTATACTGTTTAGTACAGTACAGTACTTTTGAAACGTGTCAATGTGCATGAAAAAAGTGCTTAAGAATTTTGGTATAATAATAATAAAAATAATTCAACATTATTGCTTTAACAAAAAATGGCTAGATTAAATAAAGTATTTCTGTTGTCGCTACACATTAGAGCCTGAAAATTTGAAAATACTAGTAAACCTTGAATAATAATTACTGATAAACTTGTGTCTTTTCAAGAATAAAATAACTACATTTGAAAATATAGTGAAATTAATCACCTATTTATTGCTGGTTACAAAGTGAGCATGTTCTATTTTCTCTTTCAATACCAAATAGCGACCTTTCTCAATAGAAATATCAGAATTGAGACATCTAAATTTACAAATAGTAATTGCTAAATTTCTTGGTAAACATAGTAAAATAATGTTCTAATTTAAATTGAGTTTTATATATTCTATAATTTAAACACTTAGCAGTATTGAAAACGTCACTATTCCATACTTGTAAAGACTGATTCACGTAATCGTGATTTTATTACATATTTTTTAAAATTTATTAAAATTCGTAACATTCTGAGTTGTTCAAAAATCAGAACAACCAATATTATTCAAAGTAGATTTTACTGTCTCATTCCACTGACAAGGTAAAATACCCTTTTCATGATGATTATACATAGTGCGGTACAAAGAAGCACATATTTTGTCATTTTTACCATCAACTAGTTTACTCCAAAAATTTTACATTCTGCAAATAATATCATTTTCAATAGAAAATACACATAATTCTCCAAAGACCATTACCGAAGGAGTTGACATCTTTAGTTTAAGTATATATTTATAAATTTTCAATTGGAACTGAGAAATAATAGAATCAATTGGCAAAATTGGCAAACGCAATTTCCTAATTTTAGTTAAAATACTAATCATAGCCTTCCTAGCTTGATCTGTCAAGTGCTTTTTTGTTTTATTAAATGACAATTTAAGTTGGATATCACACCTAAATAACTAAAGTCATCTACAGCTTCTAGAGGTGCATTATTGAAATCAAATACAGGCTTATTTCTTAATTTACCACGAGAAAATACAATATCTTCTATCTTATCATTGCTAACAGTCAAATGCCATAATTTACAATACTCCAGCATGCAGTTTAGTTCTATATGGATGTTGTTTTATTGGTTCAGAGTTTTCAAGAATGACGTCATGATGTATTTTGTCAGTTCGTGTGGGAATATCAGGAAATAAGTGTTCATATTCATAAATAAGCTGTTTCAGTTCATCTCGTTTCGACGGTTCTAAGTGAGCAAGTTTTTCATCAAGATTTTTCAGAATATCAGAGTTTTCAAGCTTCGCTGAACCAGGATCAGACTTTTCAAAATTTTCACACCTATTAGATTCAATTGAACATTGATTTTGTGGAACAGAGTTTACAAAAGATATAGGTTTACTAATTTTGCTATCTCTGTCAAAATATTCTTTTAACATATTTATATGACACATTTGCTTTTGCTTTCGCCTCCCAGGAGTATTAATAATATAATTAAGGTCACTGACTTTCTTTTCAATAGTATAAGGACCAAAGTATCTTGCCTGTAATGGTTTTCCAGGTATAGGTAAAAGAGCAAGTACTCTATCACCAGGGTTAAAACTTCTTTCCTGAGCATTCTCATCATACCTTGATTTCATTTTACTTTGTGTTGATTTTAAATTAAGCCTAGCTAACTCACATGCATTAGTCAACCTATTTCGAAAATCTGATACATACTGAAGCAAATTTAAAGATATGTCATCTTCAGACAGGAATTTCTCTTTTAGAAGTTTTAAGGG
Source organism: Ruditapes philippinarum (assembly GCF_026571515.1). Classification (NCBI taxonomy): domain Eukaryota; kingdom Metazoa; phylum Mollusca; class Bivalvia; order Venerida; family Veneridae; genus Ruditapes; species Ruditapes philippinarum. The sequence continues at coordinate 12,504 of NW_026857925.1, read as the reverse complement.
TCCTCGGACAGTGTGACCAAATACTAATTCAAAAGGGCTGAAGCCAAGAGATTCCTGAACAGATTCTCTTACAGCAAATAACAATAAATGGATGCCTTCATCCCAGTCTTTTTCAGTGTCAAAACAATATGACCTAATCATATTTTTTAGAGTCTGGTGAAATCTTTCTAATGCACCTTGACTTTCAGGGTGATAGGCTGAAGACCTATATTGAGTAATTCCTAACTCATGCATGACCTGCTGGAAAATACCAGACATAAAATTTGACCCTTGATCAGACTGTACTGATTTAGGTAAACCAACAAAAGTGAAAAATTTCACAAGAGCCTTAATAATAGTTTTGGCTTTAATATTCCTTAAAGGAATAGCTTCAGGGAAGCGCGTAGAAGCACACATAATAGTTAATAAGTACTGAGAACCTGATTTAGTTTTTGGTAATGGACCTACACAGTCAATAATAACTCTACTAAAAGGTTCATCAAATGCAGGAATAGGCTGTAAATGAGCTTTAGGTATTGTCTGGTTAGGTTTTCCAACCATCTGACAAGTATGACAAGATTTACAGTACCTAGATACATCTGCTTTAAGGCCAGGCCAATAAAAATGATTGAGAATTTTATGGTAGGTTTTATTAACACCTAAATGACCTGCCATGGGTGTTTCATGAGCCAAGCTTAATATTTCCTGGCGATATGATTTAGGGACCACAATTTGGTGATTAACTGTCCACTCCTCTTCAGCAGGGACATCGGGCGGTCGCCATTTTCTCATTAAAATCCCATTCTTTTCATAATAACAAACAGGGACTTGTAAAGCTTCATCTTCACTAAAAGCCTTTTGAAAAAGGACTGAAATCTCAGGATCATTTTGTTGTTCCTGGATAAGCTGTGACCTTGACAGCGTATCATGACCTTGATCTTTAGATCTTGGTGTAGAAAAATCAGATATTGAAAAATCTGTCTGAGTTTCAGGCAGAGTAGGAGTGTGAGAAAAATTTATTTCATTATCAAAAGACTGACCTATAAAAGTATCAGCTAAGTCAATATCTGAACAAAAATTGTCTTCTTGAATGGCCTTCTTAGCCATAGCTCGAGTAACTGCACATGAAGGGTAAAGGTCAGGAATTTCCTGCTCAATGGGGTCAGGTATCTGATCCACACAAGGAGTGTCAGTTACAAGTGGATTAACCACTACCTTATCTCCAGCTAAGTCATTACCTAGCAATAAATGAACACCTTTAAAGGGTAAGAAAGATCTTATACCTACAGCCACCGGCCCAGTTACCAAATCTGAGGACAAATAAATATTATGGAGAGGGACATTAGAAAAACCACACTCTACACCCTGAATAAGGACACTAGATCCAGAAGAAGTCTTCTCAGAAAAAGGCAGTGTATCTGCTAAAATAAGAGATTGAGAAGCTCCTGTGTCTCTTAAAATTTTAATAGGAGTAGGTGGGCAAGTATCACCGATAAGTGACACGGAACCTTCCGAAAGGAATGGTTCATAAATCTCCATTATAGAATCAGACTTGGGTTCTTTGACCTTCAAAATTGCATTGTTATCAATACAAGACTGAGGTTCAGACCTTGAAGTGGTAAGACCTGTGGGTTTGGCCTCATCACGTTGCTGTTGCCTCCTTTTTAAGGTAAAGCAATCAGAAATAAGATGTCCAGTTTTCTTGCAATAATTGCATGTAGGACGAGATAAGGGACTATGACCTTTATGTTCATCAGATGACTTTGGTTTGGGAGTATTTGACTGACTAGATGAGCCAGATAAATTACCAGAACTGAACTTGGAATTAAAATGTGAGGGTGTGGACTTCCCTTTATTTATAAATGAGACTTTGTGGGTTAAAGAATAATCATCAGCTAGACGGGCAGCTTCTTCTAAAGTTTCTACCTGTTTTTCATCTAGGAAAGATTTAACATCTGAGTGAATACAACGTTTAAACTCTTCAACTAACATGAGCTGTCTGAGCTTTTCATGATTTTTATTTATTTTCTTAGATAGACACCACCGATCAAAAAGTTGTTCTTTTTCTCTTGCAAATTCGACATGGGTTTGACCAATTTCTTTCTTAGAATTTCTGAATTTTTGCCTGTAGGCCTCTGGTACTAACTCATAACCTTTCAGAATTAATTCTTTTACATTATCATAATTAGAGCTTTGTTCAACAGTAAGTTGTGTATAGATTTCACGAGCTTTACCAGTTAAGACGCTCTGTAAAAGTAATGTCCAGTGTTCTCTTGGCCATTTTAAATTTTCAGCAACCTTTTCAAAATGAAGAAAATACTTATCAACTTCTTTTTCTTGGAAAGGTGGAACAAGCCTAATATTTTTAGTGACATCAAATTTTGAATTTATTCTATGTTCAAACTGATTTGCTCTCTCTTTGATTTCTAATTCTTTCATTCTTAACTGAAATTCTCTCTCTTCTCTTTCTTTTTCAAACTGCCTTTCCCTTTCTTTTTCTTCTCTTTCTTTTTCTAACTGTAACTGCCTTTCTTCCCTTTCTTTTTCTAACAGTAACTGCCTTTCTTCCCTTTCTTTTTCTAACTGTAACTGCCTTTCTTCCCTTTCTTTTTCTAACTGTAACTGCCTTTCTTCCCTTTCTTTTTCTAATTTCATTTTTTCTAGTTCAAATTTAAATTGAAGTTCAAGCTCTTTTATCTTAATTTCTGGGTTTGTTTCAACAATCAGAGAAAGTGCATCTTGTCCAAAAATATCTTCATCCACAAAATAATGAATCAGAAGATTTTTAATTTCTTGTTTACGCATTGAAGATTTAATTTCTGATAAATTATACTTTTTTGCAAGATCGAGCAAATCAGTTTTCTTAGCCAAATCTAATACCTCCTGGGAAGGTTCAGCTACAAACTTTTCTAAATTAAAAGACATGACTGCTTGTTGCTGGTTTTAAACTCAGAAAGTGATGTGTTTCAAAAATTTCAAAATGAAAGGTACACTTAATAGAACAACTATGATATCAACTCAGATGAGTAAATACGGTAATAATAAAATGTAAAATAAACGGTAATAATTTCCAATAATGTAGCCAAAAAGAAATATTCAATCCCGGACGAGCCCCCAATTTCTGTTACGAGCCAGGCGTAACGAGAAAGAAAAGCCAGCAACAAACTTGTAACAATAACAAATTTATTACAGAAAAATTATTAAAGAAAAAATAAAATAACAAATTATCTTTACAAATACCTGAAGTCCAAATAAAAATTACAAATGTCTAGTCTGATCCTGGAATGATCCTTTTTTAATAGCACAGTTAAATCCAAGTTAAATCCAAGAACACTTTAGAATAAATTCCCACAATAAAATCCACAAGAATAATTAATAATCCAAGCTCCAATAAATCACTTAATTTCCAAGTTGAATAATACTCCAAATATATTGATTTCTAAAAGATCACTGATGACTTAAAAGGTAACTGATGACTTAATGATCACTGATGACTTAAAAGGTAACTGATGACTTAAAGATAAGATTAATGAAAAATGTCTCCTTATATATATTAACTAAGAAGTTTCCAGAAAGGTCTATTATGTTCTCAAGTAATCATAATCTAGCAACTTCAACAATAAAGATCATTCCAGAAGTTTCTATCTAAATATAATGCATGAGTTTATCTACAACAATTAAGAAAGTTCTAGTACATACATGTAGTTTATGTTCTAAAAATAGAACAATGATAATATTGGAAATACCAACTGGTCAGATACAAACTATATACATGTAATATGTTGCATACATAACAATATAAATAGGGGAAACTTTGAGGGAACAATGACGGTAGTATATATAGAGAGACTGTTTTATAAATTACTGTTTTATACATGCCTTTAAATAGAAAGGGAAGATTTCCCGGGAAGAGGGTTTTCTTGGGGGGATAATATGCTATTACAAAATGGGGCTTGGCAATCTTTTGGGGGAAAGTGTGATAAACTGATGTATATACTGAATGAATATTATAACGATGAGTATTATGATTAAATTAACAATATATAAAAATATTTATATACATGGACGTAGCTTTTAGGGGACAATGACGGTAGTATATATAGAGATACTTTCTTATTTATTATAGTAATAATAGTATAATAGTAATAGCACAAAAATGATTGCGCGCAGCCCTGTCTTTTGCCAATGTCATTAAGTCTACCCACTCCAGAAATATAACAGAATTCAATCCGTTCACATATACAAAATCACACAATAAAATCCTTTGAAAGTGTTTTGTATTAGTAGTCCAGAAAAGTCTCCTTATGAAATAAGGCCACAAATTAGCAGGTCCTATTATATCTTGTATTGTATGCCATTTATCGTATATTTCTGCATTTTTACTCCTTCTATTCATTATGACTTTTGTTTGTATAATATAGAAAATTGTAAATAGTTATCACCAATATCTCTTGCATGAAAATTTTATGATAATTATAACATGATGTAATATTGTTATTGATATTTGGGGTACAAATAAGGGTGTTAAGCTTTTTATTTTCTTGTCATTTTAAACCTATATGAAAACATGTATTTATCACAATATGTTATATAAATTAAACATAATCATATATGTTCGTTTCGTTTCTGATTTTGAAATATTGTGAAACTTAAAAACACGGAATGAAAGTTATATTAACATAAAGATATCTGTTAATTGCAGTGTTTATAAACTGTATTATAAAGAAACTGTATTAAATATAATTTTTTTTAATGTGTTTTAAAAGTACGGATTTACCGGAAGATGGTTTTCATGGGTTTTATTTATTGCATAAAAAGGCAATTTGAAATATCTTTTTTTCTATATATTTTATAGATAAATAAAAAATGTATTATGAAGTTAAATATGTAACATATGATGTCATTAAATATATATCGAAAGTTACAAGTGTTGACTTTTTATTTTAAAAAATATTATTCATTCCGTTCCCCATTTTGTTCCTCATTTGCTATTTATAATTGTGATTGGAAGAGTAATAATATATTGAATGAATTTATGTCCAGAAAAAAGTATTTCTTGTTTGAGTGAATATTGAATTAATATTACTTTGTAAAACTGAAATATCTGTATAGTGTTATAGGTAGTCAGTATTATATGTTATAAAATGGAATGTAACGAGGAAACACGGATTTAACCGAAAATACACGAAGTTCGGCATTTGTAAGTATATTTTTCATGCATGCGTCTGCTTGAGAATGATCAATTGTTATTACATTACTGTTACACAGATATATAACGAACAGAATTAAGAAATCCCCTAGGGGACAAAGACGGGATATTGCCTCTATTTATTATACCTATTTTGATAATGATATGATTAGTTTTGAGAAAAAAATATTTAAAAAAAAAAATTATATTGGACCCTTATTCGACGCCTGGGACAAGTTCGAAGATGTGTGATAAACAACAGATTAAGACCCACAATAATTGACGAGCCCATTATACAATAGATATTTTTGAACTTTATAGATTAAGTTCGCCGAAACCACAACCTGTTTTGTTATATAAGATTAGTTCGCCGAACCGGTAGTTCGACCAAACCACTCTCACCCTCTTGTGTTTATAAACTGGATTTGTTTTGTCGGACTTTACTCTTTCTAACACTGGCATATTGAGTTTATAAGCTGGATTTGTTGTTGGACTTTTCAATCACACAAATATGGCAACTTTCTATGGTAGTGGAACATCTTGGGTGCCCCATCATGCATTTATTTTTTCAGGCACATGGATAGTACCTCAAACTTTGTTAGCTACAGGAATTTAGTTGGAAGCTTTTTTAAATGAAAAAATAATCCAATTTTCTGATGGCATTCAAATCCAAAGCAATGATAATTGATAGGAAAGTATATTGTGGCAACCTTAACCATTAAAAATACTAACATGTGCATAAGATTCTATTAAGAATATCTCACACGAAAATATCCAAAAAATGGTTTTATCCGGTAAAACTTATACTATTGAAATTGTATATTAAATGCTGCAGACATTCAAATTCTTAATTTACCATGAAAGTCAGCAAGAGCATCAAGCTCGTCTGCGAACTGATCATCGAAGTCATCCATCTTTCATTAATTTTTCATATCATAAATAAGTGTGTTGTTTACAAAACTTCATTCTCTAGAATTTCCCGCAATTTTTAATCCGTGTTACATGCCCGTACCCGGAATCCGGCATGTTTTCCAGCACCACTAGATATTTTATTTGTCCAAATTCACACGGAAATCATTGCGCCGATGTAGGAAAATATTGATTTATATTTCAAGAGCAAAAATGAATTCTTCTCGATGCTATGTTCTATAACTGATGCAGAATTTTCTATAATAAAAGACTCAATGTCATCAGTACAGACTGATGTTTTACACATCAAGCAGACGATGCAGGCTATTGAAAAAATTAGAGTGAAACAAATTAAAACTTTTCCTCAGCTGTATAATCAATTAAAGGCGATCTTTTACAGCGTGATGATACTATTGCTATCTGTATCGGTGCTGTGTAACATCAGATGACAGCAAACATAACGAGTGATCTTGGCATTTGTAAACTGGAGAGTTTTCACAGTATTCAAAAAGTAGAACAAGAAAATATTTCCAAGAGTGTTGTCCCTCAAAAATGCAGATACCCGTGTACATTGTGTACATGTTTCAAACTTGCAGTATCCCCGACCTGAATTGTATATACAACATGACATAACTTCTGCGGAAAGAGAACGAGTCAGTGATGATAGTCGGCCGAAAGAACTATATGTAGGCCAGAATTCGACTGCAAATACACCGGACATAGGCCTACATTCATCTATACTCGATTCGTTATCATCACTCGTCATAATCAGAAAACAGACTTATAGTATTATTACAGTTGTTTATGCCAATAAAATTTATAACTTGGAACACAACTTGTTTAGTATCCAGTTCATCATACTTGTGCGATACTCAAAAGAAATATGACAGATATTTGTGGCATTTCTGAACATTATTTATGTCAGCAAAATTCCAACTTTATAGAGATTTTAAATACAAATTATCATGTTCACGTTGCTTGTGACAGAGATTTATCATATCCGGGTAACTGGATGGTCGGGAAAGGGCGTGTGGCTCTTATGTGGCATAAACAATATAGGAACTGTGTTTTTTCATTGACTGTTGATATATTAATTGGTGTTCAATTTTAGGTGGCACCACCTAATTTATTTTTCAGGTGTATATGCCATGTATTAATCATACAACAGAATAGCATAGACTGTATATTGATAAAATGTATGGTATATGGAATATTTATATGAACAGTGGTGCTGTCATTTTCCTTGGTGATTTCAACTTTAAATATGTGTTAGACAGCAAGCGTGTCTGAGACATTCTGTTTTGTAAAGAAACTAATTTATTACCTGTAAATGCAAGGAATTCGAATATGTGCTCTGGTGTAAAAAATATGTTTCATACGATGGTTAATAGCATAATTTAATTGATTTTATATGTATTCCAGTTCAACTTTAAGACTGTGTAGAACATTGTGAAATCTTTGATTTTTTGTTTGTTTGTTTCATTTTACGCATTTTTCCAATAGTATTTCAGTCATATAGGCGGGTAGTTTCCTAACCATCGTTCCTGGAGAGTTACACCAGTACTAGACTACCTTCCTCCGCGCTAAACTACCAAAGCATCTCCCGGGGATCGAACCCACGCCAGAGAGGTAACTGGATTAGAAGTCATCGACTCTCAACCCCTCGACCACGGAGGCGGTCTTTGTTGACTGTTTAAATGTAATGTTACAGGCCGATTATATGTTAGCATAACGACGGCTACACATATATTGTGTAAACCAGTATTAAAAACAGCTAAATCATGAGTTTGACAGTTCGGTAGAAGTTGATGTTTGTAAGTTATAATAAACGTTCTATTGCTACTGTAGGAATAAATTTTAATTACTCAACTATATGTTATCGAGATCATATCGTCGGGTGCTCTAAATTCGTCCTTGTCCTTGAGTCAACACCCTTCCAGTGTATTAGAAAGTCTCAACAAATTGTCGGTAAGAGAGAAAACAGTTGGGTATTTTTAAACATCATAGTAAATTTAATGTATCTGCCAAATTTAATGTTTTCAACATAGCTTGCTTTGATCATTAGAAATAGATAGATAAAAGATATAGAAACAGTAGCACTGTAATATGCTTAGGGTGACGAATCATGGCCACCCGAGGATATAACTGAAGGTCGATTTGATTATTTAAGCAATTATATTCACCTGACTAAGATCGCAACTATCACGAAGAATAGAAAAATGAAAGAGAACAAGATTAAAATTTTAAGTTCAATTGTACAGAACCTTAGTCCATATATTGACGTTATAGCCTTACCGTAAGGCAGCTATCGAGCTATGTCCTAGACAAAGGTCAGCAGGCTAGCCAACATCTTTACTAGTATTCTACGAATGGGTTATGTCTCGGACAGTATGAAACGCTGAGTTATTGTCTTCTTTTGAGTAGACTTAGTGCTATGCTTGATATTTGTTGTGAATATTCAAAGCGGTAGCGTTATAGGTATAATACAGAAAAATGTCCAATAATGGTTTTTAATGAACGGTGAAATAATGGTCATGACAGTGACTCCTATCTTGGTAATTAAAAAGTCTATGACATATGGCAAATGTACATCTTGGTATAAACTGTGATCCATTTTTTTCAACAAATAAAACGGTTGAAGACGCTTTAACTAAACTTGAAGCTACCTAACTCAGCATTAACAAAAGTGTGATCGGTCCGCAGTGTTCTTAAAGAAAATATACGATGCTAAAATTATCCCGAAAGCACTATACGGATGCGAGTTGTGGTCTTCTATTACTTCTACAGATATTGTGAAACACAAAGATCTCATAGATTTTGCGTTAAAGCTTGCACTCATATTTAATGTCTGTAATTTTTTTTTATTTATAAACAAAAACTCATGGCCCTTATGGGCATAAGAGTGAACAATTAAACAATACAAAAAAAAATAAAACAAACAGGGCACAGAAGTAAATAAGTAAATAAGGAAGATGACTTAATGAAATTGCGCTGTTACGAATAAGCTTCTAAATAGGTCAAATAAGTCAATTACTACACTGAGAAAATAGAGTCACGTGGTCGTGATATGAAAAACCTTACCAAAGTGACCCGGCATTTGATGGGTGAAAACACAACTGCCATCTGGTAAACCTGCAAACGTTCTAGCACAAGACTTTAGTGACTTTTTTGTGGATAAGGTTGAAGGCATACGTAATGGTATAGCCAGGACCAAGTCTCATCAACAAACAGACAATATTGTCCCTGAAGCACCTTTCAATGGAGAGTTTCAAACTTTTCAGTAGTCTCTGATATGGAAATTTAAAAAATTATTCGCAATTCTCCAAACAAATCCTGTGAACTTGATTAAATGAACTATTACCATTGATCACAAAAATCATAAACACTTCACTTGAGAGGGCCACACGTACCACACGCTTTTAAAGGTTCTAGAGACCTTTAATAAAAAAGTCAGGGTTAGATCAAGAGGTTATGAAAAACTACCGGCCTGTATCTAATTTACCTTTTTCTCCAAAATTCTCTAGAAAGTTGTCGATTTCCAACTTTAAAGACATCTATCTACACATAAACTTATGGAGAGCGTCAGTCTGCTTATAGGCAGTTTCATTCAACAGAATCTGCTCTATTATGTGCACAAAATGATATTCTCCGTTCTCTTGATCAGAATGAAGCTACTGTTCTAGTAATGTTGGACTTATCTGCTGCTTTTGATATGATCGACCATAGTTCCCTCCTTTGCCCGCTCGAACAACACTTCGGAATAGTAGGCAAACCTTTACAATGCATGAAATCGTATCTGTTTTAGCGACATCAAACTGTCTGCGTCAATGGTGAACTGTCAAAACCTGTACGTATGACATTTTATGTACCACAAAGAACCGTTCTTGGTCCGAAGAATTACATCATGTACACCAAACCTGTGGGAAGCATAAACTACAACATCATTTCTCCTTAGATGACTCGCAATTGTACATGGTATTTAAACCAAAGGATGCAATTTCACGCAATGATACCTTGCGATGGATTGAAGTATGCCTGAATGACATCATCCTATGGATGAATAATAACCTTTTGAAACTTAATGCGGATAAAACAGAGGTGATTGTCTTTGGACTAAAACGAAGTGATGTTGAAGATCTTACTGTAAGAGCCGGTGATTCTGTAATAAAACCATCAACAACAGTTACAAACCTTGGCGCCGTACTGGACTCTCATTTAGACATGGAACAACATGAGAACTCAGTTTCTCGTTCATGCTTCATGTAAATTCGACAAATAAGTCAAATTCGGATATACTTGACTGTTGATTTAACCAGAACCTTGATAAACTCGTTAGTGACATCAAAATTAGATTACTGTAATTCGTTGCTACATGGATCTCCAAAGTACGTTCTCAACAAGCTCCAAAATGTTCAAAATACGACTGCTCGTGTTATTACAGGACACCGCGAAAATGCCACATAACCCCAGTTTTAAAGGTACTACAGTGGCTTCCTGCATGTGCACATCAGAACAGAGTACAAACTCCTTACATATGTGTTAATGCGCTTCATGGACAGGCATCTAAGTACATACGAAACATGCTAGACATCTATATCCCATCCAGGCAACTTAGGTCCCAGAATGATTGCTTAGCACTTGTTGTACCGCGTAGTAGGACTGTGACTTATGGTGACTTATGGTGATCGTGCTTTTATGATGGCAGCCCATAAACTCTGGAATGCCCTACTTAGAACACTTAAAAACTCTAACAGTGTTTAAGAACGCGCTTAAAACTCACTTATTTAAGAGGTTTTATTTTGACTGATTATTTTTTAAGGTTTGCTTTTTTTTAAAATGATTCTTAATTCTTACCTGTATTTTATTATCTATGTGTCTTTTTAACTTTTTAAACTACATTTAATTTGAATGTGTGACTTGAGCAATATTGATGTTTTTATTTGTTTTTTAAATATTGTATCATTTATTTGGTTATACTGTTTAGTACAGTACAGTACTTTTGAACGTGTCAATGTGCATGAAAAAAGTGCTTAAGAAGTTTGGTATATAATAATAAAAATAAATTCAACATTATTGCTTTAACAAAAAATGGCTAGATTAAATAAAGTATTTCTGTTGTCGCTACACATTAGAGCCTGAAAATTTGAAATACTAGTAAACCTTGAATAATAATTACTGATAAACTTGTGTCTTTCAAGAATAAAATAACTACATTTGAAAATATAGTGAAATTAATCACCTATTTATTGCTGGTTACAAAGTGAGCATGTTCTATTTTCTCTTTCAATACCAAAATAGCGACCTTTCTCAATAGAAATATCAGAATTGAGACATCTAAATTTACAAATAGTAATTGCTAAATTTCTTGGTAAACATAGTAAATAATGTTCTAATTTAAATTGAGTTTTATATATTCTATAATTTAAACACTTAGCAGTATTGAAAACGTCACTATTCCATACTTGTAAAGACTGATCACGTAATCGTGATTTTATTACATATTTAAAATTATTAAAATTCGTAACATTCTGAGTTGTTCAAAAATCAGAACAACCAATATTATTCAAAGTAGATTTTACTGTCTCATTCCACTGACAAGGTAAAATACCCTTTTCATGATGATTATACATAGTGCGGTACAAAGAAGCACATATTTTGTCATTTTTACCATCAACTAGTTTACTCCAAAAATTTTACATTCTGCAAATAATATCATTTTCAATAGAAAATACACATAATTCTCCAAAGACCATTACCGAAGGAGTTGACATCTTTAGTTTAAGTATATATTTATAAATTTTCAATTGGAACTGAGAAATAATAGAATCAATTGGCAAAATTGGCAAACGCAATTTCCTAATTTTAGTTAAAATACTAATCATAGCCTTCCTAGCTTGATCTGTCAAGTGCTTTTTTGTTTTATTAAATGACAATTTAAGTTGGATATCACACCTAAATAACTAAAGTCATCTACAGCTTCTAGAGGTGCATTATTGAAATCAAATACAGGCTTATTTCTTAATTTACCACGAGAAAATACAATATCTTCTATCTTATCATTGCTAACAGTCAAATGCCATAATTTACAATACTCCAGCATGCAGTTTAGTGCTGTTTGAAGACCAGTTAGACTTTCCGCAAAAACAACTGTATCATCATAGAGTAATAAGTACAACTTCAAGAATACATCCACTTCATCATTACTTAACTGTTCATTTACCTGGTCTGATAAAAACTGCAATCCTTTACAATGTGTAGACATATAATACCAAATCATTAAGGAAAATTAAAAAAAAAATTGGAGTAAATTTTTCTCCCTGACGCACACCTAAACAGCTTTACAAATGTATCTGACAATGCGTTTTCAGATCAATTTGTTACATGTATTATGATGCTCTTCAATATTAGAGGAATAAAATATATTATTA
>NW_026857924.1:0-19256 GCF_026571515.1 Ruditapes philippinarum | reverse complement strand
TTTTTTATAAGGGTCTTTTTCCAAAAATTTTTTAAAACATCCCAAAGACGGGTTTAAAAACAAAATCATCTATTTATTAATTGAAAAAAAACTAAAAAATTAAAGTTTTAAAATTTTTTTATCTTTACCTTAAAAAAAGGTCCTCGTCTACGAGCTTGAAACGCTTAGGGTTTTAATGAATAATATAGAGTAAAACACATGGGGTCAAACCGCAGTACCTGAAATAGAAGATTAGACATTTAATTGATATATCCCAAATTCTCAATTAATATTGACGTTTTAACGCGTTTACATTTTTTTTATTATTACAAAATGACTTGATAGGGGGCATTTTGGATTTTTGGCTAGCTAAATTATGAAAATATATGACGTCGAAAGCTATGTCTTTAAATTTTATTATTTACTTAAACTGAAAATGATTTTTTTGCGTTTTTTTCTAAAATTTTTTGGTATTTATTCATTGTTTAGTTTAAATGACTAACCCTGACAATTTATGTAAAACAAAGATTAAACAAGGGCGTTGCAACTTGAAATGTCTCCAAGCTCGCTTCCAGTTTAAGGGATCCATTACCTTTTTGCTGGGCGTTTTTTTTATTGAATGCCACCTTTCTTTGTTAATCTTCTTTTCCATGTTTTATAGGCATTGAAGGGGCATGGTCAACTGTAGTCTTACAATGTGCTTATAGTGTGGGCAGTTTTGATTAAAATGACAGCGTTATAGGAAGCAGTGGCAGGAATTTTTGTGGTTTAAGTATAAGTGTGGCTTATTACAGAAGCATTTCTGCCTCCACTTATTTGCTTTTTACAGACATTAAACTCAATATAAAAAATTAATTATAACAAACAGAACAAACGGTTGAGGATTTATTCTAGTTTAAATAAATACTGAATAATTTCTTTTATTTTTTTTTATCGTTTAATATTTTATTAAGTGATGTAATCTTTTAATTAATTCCAATACTGACTCATGAGGCATGCTTAATATCAGTTGTGTAAAAGGTTACAAGAAATGCTAGATCACAATTTAAGCTCTGGGTATAGTTTCACACGCAATAAATCTTAAATGATATTTCCCTTTATAAGTAATATTCATAGGAGGCCAAGTCCACTTTCGCACATCAATTCATTTAAATGAAACGGGAAAAAAGCTTCTCCTAAATAGTTTTAAATTTCTATTTATTCTAACAAAAAAAGTTATTTAAATATTATTACATTTTAATTAAGGTAAACAAAAAATTTACAACAAAAAAGAACTCAATTCGCTTTAGTTAGTAAAATTCAATAAAATATATATTTCATTTTTTATTATTCATCACCCTGTGTCAACCTGTTCTTTATATCCCGCCTGACTCAATTTTTAAAATGTTTCACAATTTAATGTTTATATAAATGATTTAATACTGCATTGCTCCAAAGATCAGTAACCGAAGTAATGTTTCTACGATGGGTGTTCAAAAAGAAATAGGACTAAGAGTCTTGTATCTTTCACAATTCCCCATTAAAAACGGCAATGGTAAATTGCTGTCTACAACGTAAGTTTATTGAATTGTTAACGCTATATGCGTGTTCCCCGTAATATTGACTTAAACATGGTACCACGCAACACGACGCAGCGCATCACAACTATTTGAAAGCTAATTTGTACTGATAGTTTATTCATAATTTGTCGTCTGTTTTTCCATATATTCCACCAACACATGTTATCATATTTAAGTGACATTTTGTCATAATTTGACTGATTTTGACAAGAAATAGCTAAATTTATTAAGTTTTGGAAAGCAGTTATGATAGCGGTAAATGTAGAATTATGACGTTCGTTGAATAATTGTGCGATCGTTGAATTTTGCCATTTCTATTGTTAAAAATACTACATGTACATTACATGTAGTATTTTGACCCAAGAAACGTTTGAAAAACTTGAACGGTATTTTTTCTTTTGCATTAACAATTTGACAACCTAAAACGGGATTACGCCTAAATAATTGAAATGGAAATTCATTTAACTCTTGTCACTTTTCAGTCTGAGATGAACTGAATAAAAGTAGGAATTTCACTTGTCATTTAAAGACCCTTTAAATAGCCATAGTTCTCTTGTTACTATTAACCGCTTGCGACACTTTTTAGATAGAACTCGATGGTGAATGTTAAGGAGATCACATGTCTGATTTTGTCCCTTAAAGATTCAAGTGTTAAACATGTGTCGTTAAATGTATCGATTTATACATGTTAACAAGTGGAGAATCATAAAAGAATCTTTTGCAAAGTATGTGTTTGAAATAGTTTTCTTAAAAACATATAAAATAAAAAATTAACAATTCACTTAAATGAAGATAGAGGAAAAATTGTTCAGAATAAAATAATTTCAATAGACAACAATTATTAAGGGTGATATTTGTGTCGAAAATGCAATATATTCATACTTGGTTTTGCTTTATAAGTCAGATTTGTTTTGATTATTGATAAAATCATGTATATACGTACAATATATAATTATGATTTAAATGTACGTGTTAAAACTTTAAAAATCTTAAATATATTGTGAGTCATTGTACTTTTTTTTCAAAAAAGTGTTTTGTCAAACCACAGTAGTCAATTTCTTTTCTCAATGATTTTTTTTGACAGTATTAGACAAATACAATGTGTGTGACCCGTGATTATCAATGATAGCCTTGCAGCCACTTCTCATACTCTCTCATAGATTTCTGATCGTTCTAATGGGTACCTATTCTTGTACCAACATGGCTCTTAGCTGAGTGGATGGTTTGGGTTGGGTTGCAAATGACGGGGCTGAATTACTAATCTAACAGCTCGTTCCACATGTGTACTATTGAATTTAAGTCAGATCAGCGAGCTGACCAGGTCCATGCGCTCAATAGACTCCCTCTCTAGGTAGTACTGGACCACCCTGGCCCTATGGGGACGAGCAATATCGTCCATTTGAATGAACTGATCGCCGACTGCTCCAGTAAAACTAACCCTTTGATTGTCTAGATGTGTCTATTTTACCGCAGACCTGTCAATGTGCCTCTATTAAGCACAACCAGGTCTGTTCGTCCATCCCAGCTAATGCCTTCCAACACCATTACTGGCCCACTTTCGTAACGGTCATCGCTCAGCAATTTTTGCAGAATGAACCGTTCACCTGTCTTCTCCAGATTCTAGCACGCCTATCTGGGAAGTCTATGCAGAACCTGGACTCATCAGTGACCAGAACGTGTTTCAAGTGTTGCATGGTCCACCGTGTAAGCTCCATGGTTTTCATTCCAAAACGGGCCTGACGTTGCCGAAAGCGTCAAGGGGATAGGTATGCATGGGCTTCTCGACCGCAAATTACTTTCACGTACCGTCTGCGTGGACACAGAGACTCCCGCATCATAAGCAAGGTCATTTCAAAGAAAATTACCTGTCGAAAACCTTGCACGTCGTGGCCTGAATGAGCAAAAAACGATCCTGAGGTGGTAGTGTGATCCTTTCTCGAACCTCCAGCATGCCTTCCTGGCAGGTGAAACATGTAGCCGGTTTTCCCTCCATGCTCTGGTGATGACGGTTGTGGTGCAACACTAAGGTCGCCGCACCAACCTGGCGGAAGGTGGCACACTGCTGCGCCATCCCTTTAGCACTTCATAACTCTGCTTCTCTCAAATGCCGGCTAATGTTAGCATTCGCCATAGCGAAGTGACAGATGTAGAAATGTAAGTCACTGAATGACATAAGCCGGTAATGTCGCCAAACAAAAGACATGTGATTTTTCCTCAACAACATGAAACTATTAGGGTGCATGCTTTCCCATTCTAACTGAAACGAGTTGTAATGGAAATTAGTCAACACGGATTCATGTCAGGGGAAAACATTGCTGAATCAGTATTTTAAAAAATTGGAAATAAATTTTTGATGAATATAGAAATTAACTTATGGTGCTTAGCTAAAGTTTTGTAGTATATTATAGATCAATTAGGGGATCAACATTTAAAGTGGAAAAGAGAAGACAATGGCGGATTTTGTCCCGATTGGTATTGGCTTAATGCTTAACTTTGACAAAATCGTAGAGGACCAATTACTTTCATACAAGTGAAGCATTTGGTATTGCATGACAAAAGCTCACTATTGTAAGAGTACATATAAACCAACTTTATATGGATTATGTTATGTCTGACCAGATGTTTAGGAGAAAGTGATAAGGTGATTTGCATACAAAAAAACGCGTCTTGGCGTTTCTTTCATTTTTTTTTCTTTTTTGATATCAGAAATATTTAATATCTCATCAGTATTAAAAAGAATCTTTAACACAATTACCAACGTCCTCAGCCTTAGGGAAGTATTATATGAAGAATAAAATTGTGCTATTTCAAAAGATTGAGGAATGGATCAGGACTTTTAGTCCAAAATTTTTATCAATGCTAGATCTGCAAATGCAACAATAAATTAATTTAATAATGAAATCAAATTAAATGACTCCTATGTGTCAATATAAATATATCAATGTGTTTAATCAATATTTCAAAACAACAAAATGTTACAAAAGCAATAAAATAGTGAGGAAATGGTCAGTGTAAGAAACTGGAATCCACTGTACTAGTGCAATGTATGTGAACAGATACAAAGATTATGATATCTTTAAATTGTAAGTGTGACCTTGTAAGACCGAACTCATAAAGTGCGACCTTGACCCTGTAAGTAGTGGTCTGGTTTAGCGCATGACGCATCGTCTTATTTATAAAAACATTTGTGCCGAGTTATTTTCAAAGTCCTCTGATAAATGACAAAGTTATGGACCGGAAACGAAAAGTGTGACGGATGGAGAGACGGACGGAGACGGAGCCTATTTCTATAATCCCCTTTTTTCTTCGAAAAAGGCGGGGTACAATTATGTTATTTCCCAATTTTAGCAATTATGTGATAGTGTCCGTTTTTAATATGTCTCTTAACTTCAAACTTGAAATAGCTACTTTTTAACCTCTCAGTAAACCTGAGAAATTCAAGAAATTCTGGGTGGTTGCAGTTTTTTAATCCAAATATCTTGGAAATTGATGAGGAAGATTGGTTTCATGATTTCTAGGTTCAAATATGGATCATCCCCGGTCAAAACCTAGGGTCACAGGAGCTAAAATAAGAAAAATATTGTTAAAACTGTAGCTTTTATCAAAAAATTCTTGGAAAAATTTGTCAGGAATGTTTGTTTTCATGATTTTTGGGTCAAGTTCGAATATGGGTCATCTCTTCTAAAAAACAAGGTCACAGGAGCTAAAAATAGAAAAATCTTGTTAACACTCTAGTGGCTGCAGTTTTAATAAAAATATCCTAGAAATTGATCAGAAAGGTGGTTTTAATGATATCTAGGTCTAAGTTTGAATATGGGTCATCTGCGGTCAAAAACTAGGTCACAGGAACTAAAAATAGAAAAAATCTTGTTAACCCAATCTAGTGGCTGCATTTTAATCCAAATATTCTGGAAATTAGTCTGTAAGTTTGTTTTGGTGATTTCTAGGTCATGATTAACTATGGGTTACCTCGGGTTTAAAAAACTAGGTCAACCTCCCCCAATATGGAGAAACCTTGTTAACACTCTATGAGTAACATATTTGACTCAATTGTCATTAAACTTGATCAGGATGCTTTGTCTAGGTAAATTGCTTGGAGTTTCAGAACAAAAATCAACTGTATGAAAAACTAGGTCAAAGAACTAAAAAAAGAATTTGTAAACGCTTTAGCGGCTAAATGTCGTTATCCATTTATCATGGAAGTTGGTCTGGCAAGTTTGTTTTGATAATTTCTAGGTCAAGTTGTGAATATTCCTCACCTGGGGCCAAAAGTAGGGTCACACTGCCCAAAATATGGAAAAACATTGTTAACACTCTAGAGATCACATTTTTTATTCAATTTTCATAAAAATTGGTCAAGATGCTTGTCTTAGTAATTGCTTGGATGAGTTTGATTGCTCAGGTGAGCGAGCTAGGGTCATCTTGGCCCTCTTGTTTTAAGAAACTCTTTTAAAAAAGTGTTTTACAAAGTGGCAATTGTCTCCCATGAAATACAGACCACACAATAACTCAAGGTCATATTGGTGAACATTTTACATTAGAAACACTTTGTGAAAAGAATAATATATCTCTAATACTTATTGCTTAAATAATCACTGTTCGTAATTCGGATGCGAGGAATTAAATCATGAGGGTGTCAGTCGGCAATATTATTCTAAGCATACGAACTGTATTGTATTGTGTGCTGCAAAATATGACAATTATAAAAAAGATTTAAAATTGTAAAATTCAGATTGTCGTAATAGTTTAGAGGTAAGAAAGCTTGATTAATCTGCAAACAGTTGCTGGTCCAAGTGTTAGGAAGAGCTCATTTTACATTATTCGTCAATTTGCAAAAGTTTGTACACCACTAGAAAGATCTTATGAGAATAAGGAAATCATTTATGTTTCAGCTGCTTATATTTTTATCTTGTTTCTATTGGAGTTTACAGCTCTTTCAAAAAAAATTATTTTAGCAATATAGGGCAATAAGCTACCCAACAGTATTTCTCAAAATTATGTATCAGTATAATTTTTTCTCGCGAAAATAACTACCATCTTTCTCCATAGGATTAAAACCTGTGGTACTAATTTTTCTATTCCAAGATTAATTTAAAACCGTCCGCGAAGTGCACCTCACAAACGTATCTATAGACTATACTTACACTGAGCTTAATTTACAGTCTTACTTATTGCGTTATGCCGTTAGTATATCACTAACCTTTTTAACTAAAGATAACTTGTATAATACATGGGTTTTGCCATGGCATTAGCGGACTTGACGACCTCCGCGTCACTCTACAATCATTACTTTCAAAAGTCTGTCAATTCAGTGCGTTAACATTCATAAATGGTGTTTTCTTTAAGGTTAAATGGCAAAGTTTTGGAAATATGTTCAACTTCCGCGTGTTCCTGCATTCGTGTTTGTGCTATCATTCTTTAAATTATCATTTATTCATATGATTTTATGCTATTTCACTGTTAAAACTGAGGAGAAATTGATGGAAAAAAAATATATGATTGACCCTTTTTTAAATTTATCATTTATTACATGTGTTTTATTTTTTTAAAGAACAAAGTAACAAACCTGTCTTTCGTTTAGGTGTGGCTTAGCCGTATGTGAGAAGTCTTCTTGTAAACCGCTTTTGCATAACTGAAAAGAACAATCCAAATAGTCTTGCAATTATAATAGTCCATATTTTTAAATACTCTTTCAAAGTTCATTAACACGTCCAGATAGAATTTAAGTTAACAATTGAAGCAGAAAAATATCACTTGTGATACAACATTGGATAAGGAGAGATCGTCAAAGTCGGTTGGTGGTGTGTAGTTATATCTGTTAAAGGATCCTACCTGTGGATCTAAACGTCGTTTTTTATTGCAGCAATTTGCATTTCTGTTTTCATAACTTTTTTGCCCTCTGTCCTTACGCATGGGAATCGGGGACCGGGTTTTAGTTATTTATAATATAACATAAGATTTGATTTATATTATAATAAAATTAATAATTGCTCGCTGTTCACCCCTAACGCCTCTGTTTTTATATCATTTGTCTAGGGTAAACATTTCGTTCTATCAGTTAGACGTGATATTTATATATATAACCAAATGCTGGGGCCTGAATAGCATACAATCAAAAAATCTTAAATGTCCGTTTGTTATTAGACAACATGAACGAGAGCAAAAACCACGTCAAGGCTCTTTTTTAATTTCATTCTAAACAAATGTTCAAAAATGTAAATATCAAAATGATTGCAGAAACGAACCATTTGCCAATAGAAAAATGTAGAAAATATTTTTGAATGCTAGTTAAGAACACTTGAAAGTAGAACAGACTACCTAACATTTTTAATCAGTGTATTATATTCCGTCTATTTTCCATAGTTGCTTTAACTTTCTTTTCCTACTGAAATAAATAATATTGTTAAAAATTATGTTATTTTTTTGGATCTAAATGATAAAAAATAGCATTAATTTTTAAAAAAAAAATAAAATGCATACAATTTTGATTGATTAAAACGTTTGTGTTTAAACTGTTTGTTTTGTTCTGACAATTGGAGTAAATCATTGGACATGGCAAAAAGATAAGTGATCTCTATAATGTGTTGGGAAAAGAGAGGACAAAACCCCAGTGTTATGGCAATTTTTTATAATTAGGATAGGGTTATGATACGGTTTCATAATTTGTCATTGTTTCCGGTGTTCCTCAATCAGTGAATCTGGTTAAAACTTGCTCCACCTCCCCTTAAATTAACTTTAGGAGGACGATGTACTTAGTTAAGTTCTTCGTTGCAATTTTGGTAAAATATTTTCTCGTTAACACAATCTGGGCATGTCCAAAATATAAGATTAACTGGTTAGTCAGATTATTGGGGAAATCCCAATTTAGGTCATCGGTTTACATGTATTTGGAAACGAGATCTTCAACTCAACTTTATCTATCATCTTTTTTAAAGACGACCCTCGAGATATTTTTTTCCCTTTTATTCAGTATGTGTGGGGTTTTAAGATATCTATTTTACATCTTATAAAATATAACAAATGATCTCATGGTTCTCGTTAAAATAAAAATAATTATTGGATTAATTCTTACCAATTTATTTTTTTTTTCATTTCCAGAGTCCAAGACATTTAATTCAGTGCCAACCATACCAAAAATAGCATCGTTTATTTTCAGAGTCCAAGAAATCTAAACCAAATGCATATATCGTTATTAACAGCCTCATTTTAATTTTTGGGAGTCCAAAAATCAATATCAAATCTCCATTGTGAAAAATAAATGTCATTGAGAACAATACTGATTCTATTGACTCTGTATATAGCTGCAAATGTTTTTCAGCATCTGCTAGCTCATCGTATAACAGAGCCAGGTTAACATGACCATCCCCCGCCGAATGCATTTGCACATTGGAAGAATGTATATGTAGTAGAGCAGAATAATTCAATTTTTAGAGGTCTTTTGTTGGCTGAAGTGATTACAGATTTGAGGACCAAAATAGAGAGTTCCCAAGTTGCGATGGCTGCTGCAAGTGACTGCGGCTTTGAAATTCTCCCCCCTCCCCAATATTCTCTCCGGACTTGGCCCCCTCTGACCTCAACCTGTTTTTAGAAACAGAAAAACCAAGCTTCGTGTGTAGACATTTTGGAAGCAGTGAAAGTGTCATGGAGGCGGTCATGATTTCTTTGAGGACCAAATTATAGAGTTCTATTGTGAAGGATTTAAACGTGTTGGAGCCACAGGTGGGCAAAGTGGCATTGATGTAGTGCATTGGGTTTCTGACTAACCCTGAAAGTACATAGGGCCAAAGAACTTTTTGATCAATCCTCGTACAGCCGGGTATCCCAGTCAAATTGAATATCTATGCATTATCTGTGACAGTAAGGGAACAAAATGTTAAAACTTATACGGCGTTTTAATCCGGCGAGTTTAATTTGGTAGTAATTAGTTGACTTTGCGTAATTTCTGCAATTATTTATTTTATATATTGAACAAAAAGTTAAATGTTTTATTGATGAGAAAAAATATTTTTCGACATTTTATTTGTTATTATTAACCCCGAAATCAAAGACTCGAAATTTCGAGGTATTAGAATTATTACAAAGTAAGTTGCATTTAACAAATATGACAACAAAACTGAAAATCATACGCATGACGACGACTGCTTGAGAGTAATGTTAGACACGTTGGTGCACTCCGATTCATTGAATGTCACTGCCGCCTTGGTAACATTCATCTTTTGGCTTCTCTTTTATCATCGAAAACTGGAAGCGTTACAAATTTTGCAAGTTATGGAACAAATAGCAACATTAGTATGTTATTTTCTAAAAGGTTTATTTTTATTTTCAAATATATATTTATTCTCTTGAAATAACAATTGATACATGTAATGATTAAAATTTATCAAATACATCAGACCTATGCCATTGGGCGTACTGCAGTTCCGCTAAATCGGGCCATTCAAGAACGTATTTCAAGATTCAAGATTTATAAACTTCAAGACTTTATTTCAAAACGTTTAAACATTTACAATGTCCGTCGCCATAAGCAAAACGACAGTTACAAAATAATAAATGTGAAAAGTGTGTAGCAAACTTAATTAAATATAGAAACAGTTCTGTTCTGTTCTGATAATAAAAATATTTGACGCAGAAAATACGTTCTTAATGGCCCAAGAGTTTCCTTTTGTTTGTTTGTTTGTTTGTTTCATTTTACGCCCTTTTCTAACAATATTTCAGTCATATTAGGCGCGATAGTTTCTTAATCATCGTTTCTGAAGAGTTTTGCCAGTTACCTAGACTACCTTCCTCCGCGCTAAACTACCACAGGCATCTCCCTTGGATTGAACCCACGCCAGAGAGGTAAACTGGATTAGAAGTCATCGACTCTTACCCCTCGACCACAGAGGTGTTACCTAAATTTTGCGCACTTGGTATGTCAGCTAGCTTAATGAAGTTGCCCGATGTCATGCTATGATTTATTTACAGAGAGATGTTTCCAAGAGTCATTCAAAATTGTGTATATACATGAACGTATTGAAAATAGGTACTGTTTAAGGTAGAATTATATACCTATATGTGTGTGTCAAAAATTAGTATAGTTGGAGTGAAGATAAAAATATTGAAAATCTTATTATTTTACATATTTAAAGCTATCAGCTAGCTTACGGAAAACGTTGGTGGTTCTACTCAGGTGTCCGTTCGTTCCTGAGATAATGCGAGGTCTTCCTCCACCAGTAAAAGCTGGAAACGTCGCCATATGACCTATACTGTGTCGATGTGAAGTAAAAACCCAAACAAACAAACGTACATACATATTTAAATGTCGTCAAAAAGCATTTGCGAAACATCTTGATTAATAGTCTTCTTTCAAGGTTAGTTTTAATAAGTTGGTTATGAATTTTACTTGTAAATAATTATCAAGAATGAAACATGGAGTACAGAATAGTTGACAGCAATCTATAGTTTGTCACAAAATAAATTCATTATCAAAGCATACCACTTTCGTCTTCCTTATTTTTAAGTTTTTCCATGCATACTTTTTCTTTGTAGCAAGTTTCGATTTCTTCTTTGTTGGCATACCTTGTTTACGATATTACCAGATGAAGGTACTGAAAAAACGTTTTACAAGTTTTACAAATGCAGTGAAAATGTTAATTCTTAATCTATATTAATAGACGTGCCCATTTTCTTCAATGGGATAAAAACAACTTATCGTTTCTACAGAAAAATTCAAATATGTTCTGTCTAAAAAGCAAACAGTGAAGACCTTGACCAGTGGTCGGCACTGATTACAAAGGGATATTCAATAACGTTATAAGTCAAGAAACTGCACTGATTTATCGACGTGTGACAAAGTTAGAAGTGTTCAATTTTAGGGGAAATCCTTTCGTTTCGTTCAAAGCCTTGATAATGACCGTGTTGTCACTCCAGAGAAGATGTGTAAGCGTCAAGAAACAGACAGAAAGATGTCATAGGACAAAAATATTTAACTGTATTTGTGTTCAATCGCGTCATATTCCAAATATTATTTGTATTATCAACTTTTGGCGTAGGATATATACATGTAACTTTGATAAATTGTTATTACTTTATTATATAAGCATATGCCATTGTCGACGTAGCCCAATCGATAGTATTTGTGTATTTGATTCGACAAAAGACGCAACTCCTGTAAATATCCAAGACAAAACATTAACATAGCTACATATATGCCTATGACAAAATGTAAAGTTACAATATAGAATTTAACATCAATTGCTATAGATCGTATGTTGATATAAAAAAAAGAACAAGAAAGTGACAGAAATTCTATTTAGTCTTTACTAGTACTCGTTAAATGTACTGTGACAGGGCGGGGAACGCTAAAAGTCAATACCTTAGGAAATCTAACTAATCAATTTTAAAAGAATATGTTTTTCCAATCTGACTACACAGTTTTTATTAATATATTAAACAGTGCTGACGAGCATCATAATGCTTTGGACATAAATAATGTTCATTATCTATATGATACTAAACGATACCCAAGATGGAGTGCATTTTGTTTCATGTTTCATAAAACTTCTGAAGAGGTTTACTAGATCATGCTGCATATAAAAAGTCTGAGTAATGTAGTTACAACAAAAAAGACGTTTAGTTTAATAATATTTTATTGCTCTTTGAATACAATTTATAACATTATTTCCACAAAACAACATTTTTTAACAAAGGGCAAAAGGGTTGAACAACAAGTTCTAGCAACATTAGTAACTGTCCTTCCCTTAAGCATTATAAGATATAGAAACGAAAACATGTTTAAACACTTATACACATGAGCAATTACAAATATTAAGGCGGAAACAAAAAACAAAGTAGCGAATAGAATTCGACATCAAATTTAAGAGAAAAAAAAAAACAACAAACAAAAAAAAAATTGCTTATCAAATTTTTTAAATAAAAAAAATAATAGTAATTTTCCTGCACTTTGCAGTATGTGATGGTTTGTATGGCTGTCAAAATATGTCATTTATAAGGGGAATTAGAAGAATAAATATTGGAACAACGATTGTTATTTTTACATGTATTTATTTTCTTATTATTTAAATCTATGTGTATTTTTATATATTTTTGAAACCTCATGAAATAAAAAAGAGTTTTTCATCGACTGATAAATTTTCTTTTCCATAAAGGAGAGTACTTGTACTTAATGGATGAAAAGGGCGAGTGGAAGTGAAAAATTTGGAGTCTTTGAACACCCAAAAGTTTACAGTTAAAAAAGAAATGTTCAGCATCCTCCTCGATATGGCAAAACTCACAAACAGGGGAGTTTGCCAAGTGATTTCTATACAGATCATCATTCAAATTACTACATCTATTTCTTAAACGTGCATGGTAAACAGATGTTAACCTTTCTCCAATTAAATAATATTTAGGGACAAGTGTGGGTTTGAATTTATCCTTGAGTTTAGTTTTGAACACATTTAAAGAAGTCGAGTCACGTATCTCATTATCAAGACTATTCCATGCCGAAATTGCTGAGGGTATAAATGATCTAGAAAATATTTCTGTTCGTCGTGCTATTGTTACGTAATTATCGTTATTTCTAAGGTTATATTGGCTGCTTTTCTGATACAAAATTTGGGAACAAAGTGTCCAGATAACTTGGAAGCTCCCCATTTTTAGCTTTATACATTATTGATAATTTTTGCATTAAAACGACGATCTGCTAAAGAGACCCAACCCTATTTCATTGCAGAAGTCTTTCTATAGACACTGAGCGAGTCAAACCAGTTACTAAGGGCGCGCAGCTTCGTATTGCATTTTTTCAATTTTTTCTTTTTCATATAAGGTACAACTATCCCAAATAACACTAGCATATTCTAATAAAGGCCTCATATAGGAAATATAAATTTGATTTAATGTTGTTCTATTTAATTTGAACTTTAATAAACGCATAGAACCTAATATTTTGGACGCCGAGTTAGTTATATTATTAATATGTTCATGCCAGGTTCCATCATCACTTAAGGTATACCCCAAATGCCTGTGGTATTGAGTGTAATTAAGTTGAACATTGTTAAAGTACAAAAAGGTCTTTCATTTCTAATAAGAGAACAAAATAATACTTCTGTCTTATTAGGATTAAAGGTTACAAGCCATTGGTCTGCCCATTCAGTAATAGTTTTAAGATCAATATTTAGAGTCTGTTCTATATATTTAGAATCATCGCTTGTTACTGATAAAGAACTATCATCTGCAAAAAGACGAGTCAAACTAAGTAAGTTTTCAGCAATGTCATTAACATAAATCAAACAAAGAAGAGGACCAAGCACAGATCCTTGAGGGACACCAGCATTTATGAATTTTGTGTCAGAAAAAGAAGAACCAACAAAAACGCTTTGGTTCTTCGACTTAAGATAACTAGCAATCCAAGTATTCAAATTATTTGTAATGCCGTACTGATGCAGTTTAAACAGTAGACCTTTATGCCAAACACGGTCAAATGCTTTAGAGATATCACAGAACACTATACAAGTTGATTTCTTTTCATCAAAAGCTTTACATATTTGATGATAAATGTCAATTAATTGATATACAGTAGAATGCCCTGGAATAAACCCGGATTGATATTTGTAAATATAATAATAATAATAATAATATAATAAATACCACATTTATATAGCGCCCTTTTCATTAAAATGTTCAAAGGCGCTTTACATCAATCATATATGTCTAAAACAATATAAATGAACAGGATTATGAACATTAAAAATATTTTGCATTAACTAATTAAAAGTATAAATTATGGAATTATTTTTACATATTAATACAATATAACTTAAAGATCCTTAAAACTCACTTTACAATATTATTGTCATACATTAAAATTGTCTTCAATATATAAATGTGTAAGAAATAATGTGCCTTTTAACATAAACTCATAAATAAATATTAAAAGCTACTTTAAATGCATATTGATGATTTTCATTGTTTTGTTGTCATACTTTACAACAGAAAAATATATGAACGATTGATAAAAGAATGAATACAGCGACATCAGACTAAAAGAATATTGAACCTAACGAACCTGGATAGCATGAGTACTGCTATCACCAAGGTCCAGTACCGAGGGAGTCAGATACCTCCCCACAGCGCATGCAGACCCCAGGATGACATCACTACTATCACCACAGGAGGAAAGGGCCACGCCCCACACCTTAACACTAAATATTCTTGAAATCTGACCCCTCTGCATTCACGAGCCATATATTATATAACACACATGTAAATTATTATGATAAATCAATGTTAGTTTTTTTTTTTTTTTTTTTTTTTTTGATTTAAAAAAAGAAATAGTCTGTGCTTAAAAATGCTAGCAATGGATTTATAATAATAGATAAGATCTTGCTAAATCATCGTTATAAAACAATAGAAATACTAAATTGATTTAAAAATTGTTTGTTTAAAAAAAAAAAAAAAAAAAACTTTTTAATAAAACTAATATTCAAATAACAGATACTTCGTATTCACTGTTTATAAATTTCATTCATAACAGTCACTGATTATTTTCCATAAGCTAAATTGAAGTAGTGTGTTTTTAAGATGTTTTTTGAAACTTTCTACTGTGTTACAGTTTTTTAGATGACTTGGTAGTGAATTCCATAGCTTAGGAGCTGATGCCGAAAAACTCCTTTCACCAAATTTCAGTTTAGTTTTTGGTTGCACTAATCGTACAGGTGCATTTGAAGAGCGCAGATTTCGGGAAGTGGAATAAACTTGAATCATTTCCTGCATATATGATGGAGATTGTTGTTTCAGTGACTTGAAAGTATGTAATAAGATCTTGTAATTCACTCTATATTCGATTGGCAGCCAATGAAGATCTTTCATCACTGGTGTAATATGATCTTTCCTAGATGTACGTTTAATCACACGGGCTGAAGTATTTTGAACAAGTTGAAGTTTTTTCATGGTTTGTTGAGGTATACCATATAGAAGAGCATTGCAATAATCCAGTCTTGATGTCACGAGAGAGTTAACGAGTGTTTTTGTAGCTTCTTCGTTGATATATTTTCGAATACGTCCTATCTTACTTATTTGGGCATACGAAGATCTGCACACGGAGCTAACATGATGTTCCATATTAACCCTTGAATCAAGGAATGCACCCAAATTCCTTACACTTGATGACTGTTTGATTTCAGCTTGGTCCACATTGACAGTTATATTTTTCACTGAGTCTGTATTGCTACCCGACGAAAAGACTATAAGTTCTGTTTTGTCTGAATTCAGTTTGAGAATGTTGCTGTTCATCCAGAATGTTATTTCTTTTAAGCAGTTTGAGACAGAATCAAGTACAAGTTCAGTTTTGGTGTTGTCCAACGGTTTGAAAGAAATGTATATTTGAGAATCGTCAGCATAGAAGTGACATTGCAGACCAATGTTTTCGACAAATTTCGCCGACAGGTTTTGTGAAAAGTATGTAAAATTTTGGTCCTAATACAGAGCCCTGAGGGACACTGTATGTCATATGCACAGGGTCAGATAGTTCTCCATCAATACAAACAGTCTGATAGCGACCACTGAGATAAGATCTACACCAAGCGAGCACTTTTTCCAGTAAAACCAAAGTCACATTCGAGTCGATTAAGAAAAGTGTTGTGGTCAATCGTGTCAAAGGCAGCAGATAAATCGAGCATTACTAATATTGTAACTTCGCCTTTGTCAAGAGATTGGAGAATGTCATTTTGCACTTTGATAAGTGCAGTTTCTGTGGAATGAAATTTCCTGTATGCAGATTGATTTGGTTCATGTAGATTGTTAGTGTTGAGAAACATATCAAACTGACAGTCAGCCGCAGATTCTAGAAGTTTTGAGTCATATGTTTCATTAGCAACTGGTCTAAAGTTTTTCATAATTTCTTGATCCAAATTGTCTTTCTTTAATAGTGGTCTGATTATCGAAGTCTTATTGCGTGGAGGTACGTTGGCGGTGTAAAATGATAAGTTGAACATGTGCGTTAGATATGGTGATACTTCAAGTTTGCATTCTTTTAGGAGCCAAGTCGGTATCGGATCTAGTTCACATGATTTAGTAGATGACTTTGATATGAGCTTAAGAACTTGCTCTTCTGTAATAACTTCAAATTCACTGAATGTTTCTTTAGGCTTTTGTATTTGAGTTGAATTAGATTCATTTGTTATATTACATTCATTTTTAGATGCTATGTCAGATCTGATTTTTTCAATTTTGTTTTCAAAGAAATCACTAAAATCTTGAGCTAGTTCTTTAGCAGAAGTGTGTGATGGGAGCTTAACTTCAGGTTTTTTCCGAGGAGATGATTTGTTACTTTGAAAATTTGTTTTTGATCATTACCACACGATTTTATTTTTGTCTTTGTAATATGTTTCACGAGATCTTTCAATTACATCATTTACAACTAAGCACTGACTTCTGTATATTTCATGATCTACAGTTAATTTTGATTCCTGCCATTTTCTTTCAAGTTTACGTTAATGTGTTTCTCGTCATGTATTTCTTGATTGAACCACGGGCATTGGGGTCTGAGAACAATTGTTTTTGTTTTCTCAGGTGCATGTTTGTCTAACAAAGATGAAAGGACAGTGTGATATTTCTCTGATGCTTCTGCCATGCTGTCTGGTTTAGGACCAAAAAGTTCAGATGATCTAATATCTGCTTTGAAATCTTCAATGTTTATATCACGAGATTTTCTGTATGTGACTGTTTTACGAATAGGTGGTGGTTTCGAAACATTAACTTTCATTAGGATAGCAAAATGGTCACGTATTACTTTTCCGTTTGAAGTTTTAAATCCAGGATCAGTTATTTTAATATCAGATACTACATTTTCATTTTCTCTTGTTATGACTACATCTAAAATGTGTCCAGCTACATGTGTCGGTTCATTGACTAACTGTTTTAATCCAAATGTGTTCAGGATGGATAAGAAATTCTGTGCATCACGATTATCAAGTTTATCAATGTGAAAGTTTGTATCTCCTAGAAACACTGTGGTTTTGTCAGTTTCAGCATATTTCGACAGAAAATCAGGAAACTCATTGTTCAAGAATTTTGAAGTACTTAGGCCATTCGTTTTGGATGGAGGAGGTCTATATATTACAACAAGGCGGGTTGAAAAGTCACGAACACTAAATAAGAGTGTTCATATGTAAATGGTTGTAAATATATTTGAATATAATTCTTTCCATAACTTTTCCTATGCAACTTATTAAAGAAATTGGTCTGTAATTAGAACAAAGATCGTGCTCCCCTTTTTTAAATAATGGCATAACACTTGCGTTTTTCCAACATGTGGGATATGTATTTTCTTGAAGGGAACGATTAAAAAGTGTACATAGAGGTTTACAAATGCTAGAAGATGTTTCTTTAAGCATACGGTGACTTATCCCATCTGGTCCACTAGCCTTTTTTATTATTAAGCATGAAAGAATGTCTTTAACTTCTTCTTCGTTAATTATTATGTCACACAAAGATTCGTTTGTTTTAAGATTGAAAATGGGTAAAGAAGTATTAGAATCATCAATAGAAGATACAGAGACAAAGTAATCATTGAGCGCATTTGCCTTTTCTTTATCAGTAAATACATACAAGTCATTATTAAGTCTCAATGGCGGTATTATTTCACATTGTTTATTATCTTTAACTAACATTTTCACAATTTTCCAGTATTCGCGAGGATTATTACTACTTATATCGTTGATTGTAAATTCTAAATTATTTAAAAAAACTTGTTTCGCGTGCTTTTTTAAATTATTAACCTTGTTTCTTAATTTTTTATATAAAATCCAGTCTAACGATTTATTAGTTTTAATTGCACGTGATTTTTGTCTGTCACGCTTCCGGAAGTTCTTCGTATTATTGAATCGTACCATGGTCTGTTCGTATGGTCGTATTGTAACTTCTTTATATGGAATGCATCGTTTTGTCAAATCTAAAAATGAAGAAAGTAAATAAATCGGAAGCCTCGTCTACAGTGCCATTAGATAATATTGACCAATTAATATGAAGTTATCAATTCATTTAACCGAACAAAGTCCGCATTATTATAAATTCCAGACACAAAACGCTTATAAGTATTAAAAGGAAGCGCTTCAAAATGAATAAAAATATAACTAGCATAATGATCACTAATGTCGCTCGGAGTTTCTGAAACACCAAAGTCAAATGATTTTATTTCACTAGAAATTACTATTGGGTCAATAAGTGTGGCAGATGTATTTGATACACGAGTCGGCTGATTGATAACATTACTCATATTATTAATAATTAAGATATCACGTAATTTATGGTTTGAATAATTGAGTTGATCTTCATTTACATCACCAAGTAAAACAATGTACTTCGACAATTCATGCGCCTTTTCTAAACAGTTATCCATTTTGACCAAAACTCAACAGTAGAATTTGGGTGGCGATAAACAGTGCCTATCAAAATGTTTCTTCTCCTTATCTTTAACATTTATCCATATTGATTCATCAGAATACATTTCTAATTCAAAAACTCTTTTTGTTACCAATTTATCTGACGTATAAATAAGTATCCCCCTGAATGGGCAGTGTTATCCTTCCTATATAAACATCTATATCCATCCAAAAATATTTGATCGTCTTTTAATTGTATTAGTTAAGTGAGTTTCTGTAAAACATAAAATTTCGAAGTCATTGAAATTATCTTTTATGAAATCAATTATGTTTCTTATACTTCTAATAATTTTGATGA
>NW_026857923.1:0-52375 GCF_026571515.1 Ruditapes philippinarum | reverse complement strand
TTCTTATGAAATGGATACCCGAATTCTTCTTCTAGCTTCTGTAATTGTTTTCTGTTTTCACCAATATTGAAATTGTTTATCACAAGTTTTCCTGGTGTCTTCAACCAAACAAGAACCAATGGCATAAATTCGTCTTCATCCTTGGAAATATCTTGAATACATTTCTGAAAAAACTCAAGAGGGGAGGAAAAGAATTCAATACCTTTGTCGAACAAAATGTCTGAAGATGCAAACATGGACGCGCATTCTGGAAACCCAACAGTGAGAACTTTGTTTGATGTCTTGGTTACCCTTTCCCAATGTGTTTCAATGGATTCATACATGGATGAATTCGTTTGAATTTCCCTTTTGTTTTTCATAAGATGTGCTTGCAGAATTTTATACTTCTCCTCTTGGGTTAATCTGGAAGAAAATAGAATGGTGACATTTTTCCCATTGAACATATCAGCTCGATCGTGCAGTTTTACTTTTGCTTCTTGCATAATATAATGGCGAGTAGTTATCACAAATGACAACTCTCTTTGATTGGCTGCATTACGTATATCAATAAGGAAAACTTCCCACTTTTTTAACAGATTTTCGTCTAGAACAGCATTTCCAAATATATCGTCAATCAACACAGCAGTGTACACATCAAAGTCTACTAATCTCCAATCATCCGGTCTAGTTAACCGTAAGAGTTTCTTTTCATGAACCATTTCCATTAACAGACAATTCGCCATTAAAGTTTTTCCATCACCTGGGTGACCACTAAGTATAGCTATTCCTGATGTTTTAAGTTGTTTGCTGGCTTCTGTGTAAATATTGGTTCTAACATAATATTTCTTTTTGCCTTTCGCATCATCAAAATACATCTGTGATGAATCTAAAATGTATCAGTTCAATGATAAGAAACAAATTTAGGTACAATAAATTAATTATATCTATAGACAAAGGCAATTTCGTGTTGTGAGCATAGTCTTTATACCCATAAAAGTATCATGTATTTGGTTCAGTTCGTTCTTCATGCATTATTTCACTTAGGGATCGTACACCGCTTTACATTGGAATAGACCATTTCATGTTCAATGTTCGATGCCGTTTGAACTGTGGATTCATTTCACCATTAAAATGTTAAAATGGCTAGTTCTGCTTAAGCTGGTATAAGGAGGAGCGAACATTAGCTTGTACTTACCCCTACCGTCCCTTAACAGAGATTGCATCATTCACAATTTTGCCGTTTTTGGACGATCTTTAGGACATGTAGAATTACATTTTTCTTAGACAAGAAGTATTATTAGGAAGGACAATAGATCATTCAATTTGTTGTAGCTGTCATAATTAAATATCTAAGAAACTACTCTTTCAAAACAAGAATGATATCGTTATCACACAATTAACACGACCACTCTTCACATATATGCTCGATTAAAAAAATTTAAACTTAACATTTTATAGAAAATATTTCAAGAAAGCCATACCATAAAGATTTTTCTGTTCAGCTGTCATCCTCAAACTGAAGTGTTCTGAAACTTAAAAGTAGATTTCTATTAATCAATATCACGTATTTCATCATGCAGATGCTTTATTCTGCATCTACACCGACCAAGACAAATGTAAAGAAAACGACTGGATGATCCTTTGTATAGTATATACCTCAAAATTGACTCAAGATGCTTTGTAATACATTATTTTATGACGGGAAGTTCCTGCAAATATAAATGCTACATTTATCGTAAGCAAGTTTTACTGTCATTTTACTATTAATGTTAATATTTTGATAGAAAAAAAAATCAACATGCCAGAGCGTCTTGGGGTAGGGAGGTGGCTTTACCCCATGCCAGAATGAACCGCGCCTTATAACTATATTAACGCGTTATCAGCATGAGCATGGAATTTTATGGCATTATCTGTTTTTATGAATTCATATTACACTCCTGAAGTGGAGTTACACCAATGTTAATCACTTGATAGTATAACTTACTGTTTTTGGGAATACTTTTAACATGCTTTATAACTTCATCATGTTTATCCGACATTTCTACCCGTTGTTGCCTGTTCTCTAAGGATAGGGTCTCAATGTTTGTATTAAGATCTTTTATTTCGCTGGACATAACCTCTATATCTCTAGTTTGTGCACTGTCCATCTGATGCCATTGATCTATCTCTTGCTGGTAGCGTTTATCGGCTTCCTCATCCAGTGGGGCTGTTTTCATATTGCCTAGTTCTAATTGAAGATTTGGTACACCGTTTTGAAGATGATAATTTAGCCTTATCAGAACCTGTAATTAGAATCATTATCAAGTTATCATACTCGTTAGATACTGTTGCAACTATTTCAATTTTGCCGTTTTGGGCTTCCTTTAGGGATTCTTATTTTCTCTATTCTATATGATCATGTCGGTAGCACAGCAATGTCGATGTCTATTGTAAAGCGATATTATTTCACAGTTAAATGAGTTAATATAATATATTACGAAAGCTGAATTTAATTGAAAGTAAGTATTATATTTTGTAACAAATTTATGACGAGATTCTTTTCTTTGTAAATTACTGGACGATAAGTCGAAATAATGACATTGAAAATATTTTCTCATCGAAAGGTTTTGTGTCTCGTAATAATGATATATGCATGTGCTTTTTTCTGTTTTACTTGTTTTGTTTGATTTTTTTTTATATAATCCATGTCACTCTGAAGTTGTTCATTTAAAGCCAGTTTTCGTTGAATACTTAAACAATGCAAACCTCACACCTTTCTGTCCAGCTCTGAGATTTTCATCAATTTAATTTATATTTTAATGTTCTGCTAAAATATTGATATTCCCAATAAAATGTCCCATCATCTAACTTGTATTTATTAAAAGTTTTTGCAATATAACATTGCAATTATTTACAATGATAACGATCATACCTGCACTATGTCTGTCCATTTCATGTTGAAGTCGTTTTCTGATAATGCAGATGTTGAAGATGTATGAGCAAACTGGAAAAAATCCCTTTTTATTTAAATTTGATGCAATACATTTGTCGTATTAAATATTAATTATATTTATTTTCCCTAAGCTAGTAAGTGATTTGAAATTGTTCATTCACCTTATAGTTACATTGTATTCGTCAGTTTAGGTACACAAGTGAATTATAAATTTTATACTAAAATCTTGTATCAAATGAAATTGTGGGGTTTTACCTCATTACGATATGCCCTGAAACGCACCAGGTCTGCTTCTATGGAGAAATCAGTCGGTGCCGGCGGTGTCGACCAGCATGGATCGGTGCTACCTTTTAACCTACAAATATTCCGTAGTAAACAAGATAGTAAGGAAATATCAAAACTTGCTGATGTCGGGGCATTGGATGAGATCAACAAATATTGTTGTTTGTTGATGATGTTTCTCTTTGAAAGAAACGCTAATGTTCCCTGGTGTTGCTTCAGACATGCTGCCAGAGGAGATGCTTTCTCGTCAAAGATTTTTCTGAGAACCATTGTCCCGCCGTCGACCAGTAAGACTTGAATCCGCAAGTAATACATCTTTTTTCCTGTGTTCATTTTTATTGAAGATCTGTCATTCGAATGAAACCCATCTCGCATTTAATGAATATTTTGATGGCATCCACCCTGAATAATGAAATATGTAATTCGAGTTCAGTTTTCCTTGTGATCTCAAAATGAAATACTCATCATTGAAGAAAAACAACAATTATATAAATGATTATTTTTAAGCATGGACAAATGCACTAACTATGCATGTCCTTTTAAAAGGCTATACGTGTATCATTTCCGTTTTTTTCTAAATAATTAAACAATTTAAAAAAAATTTGAACTCAGATATCAACGTATATGTAATGTTTGTTTTATGATATTCAGATAAATGCACACGACTTTATAAAAAAATAAACGCATCTGCAAACTTATCTCGTTGTAAAAATGTATACACCAATATTAGTGTATGCTAGAAAAATGTTATTTCCCTATACTCCATGATACAATAAAAATGCCACATAAAAATGCCAAGTTGTACAAATAATAAATTAAACAATTTTGACAAAAACTTTATCTGATAAGAGACCACGCGAAACATGTTTATCGTATACTAGTCATTTTTAGATATATATATATTTTATCTTTACCATTGATTTATAATGGGTAGACCCGATAAGCTATGTTATATAGTACTCGTATAGCTATCTCTTGAGATATTGTTAAATCAGGCATATACTTTTTACTTATATGTATGTTATGTTTACACTGGAAAAAGACACGCAGTTTGCAAAATTAAAATGATAAATATCATTTATTCTTAACTTTTCTCTGTAACCAGTGTCACGAATACTGAAATGTTTTTCTTGTTTCATATATGACCAATAAAGTTATGGTTTAAGCGGTAGCAAAATTAAGAGTTATGCATAGGATAAAGCAGACTATTTCAAAATACAAAATGGCGACTGCACCGCCAGTATTATGTAAACAATCCCTGACCGTTTCGGTTACATACATGGAGTATACACGATGGAACACAGAAATGACGGAAAGTAGCATTTTATTAAAAAATTGTCCAGTTTTCTAACAAAAACGAAAAACAATCAGAAAAAAAACAGACAGGAATCATGAGTGTATTCAGTGTAATAGGACATACATTGCACCCAGACTAATCATTTATAAACGCTTAACTAACAAATCTTATAGCCAAATCTAGTTTCTTTTAAAAAAAAAGATTATTTTTGATTTAACATCGAAAATACAATTTACGACTATATTTCATTTCATAAACATAAAAACCTTTTAGATTGTTTCATTAATCCATTTTATGTCCTTTTAGTTTGTTATTCTATCAGTTCAACATTCAATATTATCAGTAGATTGCGGGGAAACCCCCTATTATCTGCCGAACGTTTTTGATTGGATTGCATTTTTACACCGCAGGTTAAATACACTGATAGTAGTCTTATTTCTTTTTTATAATAAAAATATAATCACAATATCAAGTCAGTTTAGAGATCTAGCATCCTGCACTATATTTCTAAATATACTGTTAAATTATATTTTCATTATATTCCTTTCAAATTTCATTTATTTTTTTTTATTAAATACCTATGTCATTTTGTGAATTTAAGATACATTGACCTAGTTTTAAAGTTGTTTTGGCTTTATTTGATAGCATACATTCGTGTATTATTATATAAGTTCAAGGTCATACTGAAATAGTATTTTGGCAAACAGTGTTACTCACCTCAATTCAACTCAATTATTTCATAATCAAAGGCCTCCGGCCCAAAATATATATCAAACAATTAGGCAGCATTTGTATCAGGTTATGTCAATATAATATCAGTTTTTATGACATTTACTAAAGACATTGTTCTTTTTTTTTCTTTTTTCTTTCCAAACTGAAATCTGATCCACAAAGTCGCAGCACCGTGAACTAGTGCTATTATTACATTTACTTGTATTCTAATTATAGTGTTAATGCAATTAAGCTTAGTTCTATAAAAAGAAAACTAATTTAAGATACCAGTTATATTTTTCGATTTATCCAATTAATGATGTTTTTAAATTGAAATTGGTCATTTAGTTTGAATATGTATATATTATAAGAAAACTAAAGAAAGTTTACATGATTTTACTTATCTTTCTTTTAGAACTACTTTAATATTATCTTAATATATACTTGATATTCTGTGCATTTAATATATGTGTTATTATTAACGCCCGACGATATATATATATCGCTAAAACAATATAATCTCGCGAGGTCCGGAGTGTTCGGTGTGCGCAGTTTAGTCATATCGGAGAATGTCACAAAAAGCGCGATCAGTGTACAAGTCAATGAACATGTCAAGTGATTGTGCAGCACGGTCTTGTGTGATTGGGGACTATTAAAATTACATCAGGGCTCACTTAGACCTCTCTTTTCATTATACAGATACATATATGTTTTATACTGTAACAAATGATAAGAAACGCATTTTCTTTAATTTCATTTATAACTATTTCGCAAGTTTTTGCAAGAAATTGCATAGTTTTATCTTTTTTTTTCAAAAATATTTTGATTTTATTACAATGTATATAAATACTGATACTTATAGTATGGAAAGAATGGGTCCCTTAATTCTGTAATTGGTCCAATTATAATAAAAGATAAAAGGTAAACCTTACCACGAAATTGTATTCATTGCTTTTAAAGATGCAATGCTGAAGCAGATTGTCTTAACAAAAAAGTGGAATAATTACAAATCTGGGAATCACGTGACTTTGGAGTTGCCGCGGAATGAGGTCTATTTACGTAATTTGCAGCCGCGAATGTACAGGGGGAGAATAATTAGTTTGCGAAAATGTTTTATTGCTACATGTAACACCTGGTATAGAAATGAAAGAACAAACATCTCACGTGATACGTTGACTCAAAACGGATATATATCTCAAATTAAATTTATAAACATTAAACCATAAAGTTTACATGGAACTTTTAACAGCAGCATTATGTCGTACTTGAGGTACGACGACGTAAACGTTTGGTCACCCTGTCGATACCTACACGTCAAGGTCTACACGTGATGACACACGGAAATCTCCCGAACATTTTGCTTGGGTTTGGGCATTGGCTATCATTTTGTGACCAATTATATTTTAAGGTTGGCTTTTAAATAGATTTTTAAAAGATATTTTATATAACTCAAAATCTTTTAATAATTTAACATTTTAACATTAAAAATAATTATAATTCTGGAAAAACGGAGTGAACGAATGATATGTTATTGTAGTAGACTTACATCAAATGAAAATAATAATCTGAAAATATTATTTCAAGTTCCGTCATGTAAAAAAAAGATAAAAATTAATATTGGAGTTCCTTTAAATTTAAATTCATGTGCCTGATCTTGAACTTGAAAATAAGTCGTTTTTACATGTATATAAATTTTTATGTGCTTGATAAAGAAATAATTGTTTTAATTGTTGAGTTGAGAATGAATTGAGAAACCCTCGTACTTTAAGACTTAATATGACTTTTTTCTAAAGTAACCCATCGTTTTGTACAGAAGAAACGGCTGTCATTTAAAAATCTAGAAACAGATAAACGTGATATTGAGACTGATCTAGTAAGTTATAATTATACTACTGACAAAATAATTTGTACCTTTCTATGTACATATTGCCAACAAGCAATAGATGAAAAAGATTGTTACAGTAATTGGCCAATGAGTAAACTTTTGTCTTTGAAAGCAGTCTTGAAATATTTTATATCATAACTCTGTGTTTTGCTCTGATACGTCAAAATATTTTTTCAAGTAGGGTTTCAACATAATTTGGTTGTTAAAATATCCAAGTGTGAGCTTTAAGAGAAGAAAATATCATTAATTTACCTTGGTACTTCGCAAGCCAATCTTTTGAAGGTTTAGATTATCAATGATGTTTTTTTTTATTTGTATTCAATCGGGTACTTGTAAAGAACGGAAAAATTATATAATATCCTTGAAATAATTTAAGTTAATTTGTTTATTTCAGATTCAATTTTACATACATATTCATAACTTTATAAATACAAAGACCATAAACATACCTGGTAATATTTCAGTTTTTTTTCTTTTTACAGTTTTTTCCTTAGACTACATAACATAAAAACACTAATTCAAAAACAAAAAATTGCTATTCAAAACCATTACCGATTGCATTTTTTTTTTAGAAGAATAAATTTTACTCAAGTAGTATTTTAAATAAAGAAAACTATAATTATCTAATTTCTTAATTTAGAAAAAAAAAGGTGAAAAAAAGGTTATTTCATTTTTGCAAAAAATCTCACGGGCATTTTAAACATTTTTGGAAGGAAAGCATTAAATAAGGAATAAAATTAAGGGGGTTGTTGACGTTTTTTAAAAAACAAAAATTATCAATAATAAAATTTTTTTATGCCCAAACCATGTTACAATTGTATGTTTTAATTTAGAATACCCAACTAGTAATGATATACCCATTTTGGGCCATGCTCAATAACACCTGCAGCATCCTAATGAATAGAGTTACATACACATGTTTTTGTTATATCACTCTTTTGTGAGTCTACTTGATTATTACAACTCCAAACAACAAAACATATATAGAGAAGCATCAATATAAAAATATTTACGTTTAGTGCCGATTGAACCGAAGGTGCAAGACGAATTGATTTGACATAACATATGTTTGATCTTGTTATGAATGCAAAATTAAAAATAATATCCATGTATTTTTGTTTCATTGTTTTGTACAAGGAATGTAGCATCCAAATTGGTACGTACATTATTGGTACATCTAGTCTTGTGTTCTGAATTACTCCTATTACGTATGTATCAGAACAAATATGATTGGAAAAATTATAAAAAATATTTTTTTATTTTCTACCTAAAAGAATTTACATTATTACTTACAAATGTAATATTGTTATAATATTAATTGCTAAACTAAATAATAACAAATGTTATAAAATGTAAATCTTATGTTTTGATATTGATGCAAAAAAAAAAACCTGACACAAAAAGCAAAAATAGACACGTCCCTGAAGTAGACGTTTACAGCTGACATAAAACATGAATCAATTATAAGAAATATAAATGTGAGACTATTTTGTAAATAGTGAATGAGAATAATGTATCATGTAAATATAGTTAGTTGACACGAGAATACAGAAGTATTACAAACACGGGGCCCTATATTTAAAATTTTGCCGGGAAAGTATGAATAATTTCAAAATGTAAATTTTATTTAATTTTGGAAGGTTTTTTTGTTTTGATTTTTTTAAAAATTTTTTTGAAGGTAAGGGTTTACATCTGTTTTCCCGAGGTGTATGTTCCAATTAAAGCAGCCAATAAACCTATAACCAATATCCAAGACCCTACAAATAAAAAACGAACTCATATTTATTTAAAATCATAAAAGAACGTTTTCGTCCTTCCCTTTACAAGCACATTTTCAAAATAATCCCGGATACTGTTATGCGAACAAACGATATGATAACGTTATCTAGGAAATATACTTACAATATCATGTATAAAATGACAGATGATTTTAGGAGCTTATTAACAGGTAACAATCTTTTTTTATTTTTACTGAAGTAACATAAATCATAAATTTAGGACTTGTGTCATTTCATGCAAATAATGGCCGTAAGTTCTTAAAGTACAGATAATTACACATTATACACTTGCAGTCTGCCGGATCCCATAAGAAATTTAGGGTTACCTGCACATGAAGTTAAGTTTTTTTTGTTTTTGTTTGTTTTGGGTTTTACGTCACATCCACACAGTATAGGTCATATCGCGACGTTCCAGCTTTACTGGTGGAGGAAGACCTCAAGTTTAGTACAGAACTGACAAATTTATCAGATTGTAAAAGAAAGATTATCTTAAAAGTAAAGAATTCTGCCAAACCAGCTTATCTGAAGGAAAATGAAACCCTTTATGCATAGGGATTATAAATAAATATCAAATATTGATAAAATATGGTGGTAAAAGTTTCAGAACACCTGCTTGAATATTATGTACATTGAAAAAAGAATAATAACCCAAGTCAGTACGTAGGTTTAGATTATTTAGTAATTCATACATATCCGAACTCATGGTAATGTAGTGATTACAATTGTTTCATTATGGAATGGCCATGCATGAGCCTCACAGGTATCAAAAACTCATAATTAGACAATCTAACTGTATTATATAGAAATATCAGGAAACCTTCTTTAAAATTCTTAAATCAAATTTAAAGATTGTTCACCAAGCGCGAGTTGGTGGTGTCAAACCAGTAAAGCATACTTAAAATACAGCATTGCGTGATATAATTCTACTGTTTGTTGATTTCAGTTTTATCTATTTTGAGTTTGAAATGTTTGTTGATAGAATATTTACATTACAGTTGACACTCAAGCTGGGATGTTTGACTTCATTTTTTTTTCAATATTAAATTTTCAAATATGAATTTATCTAGAACGTTATTTTGTTCACTGTTGTGAAAAACAAATAGAGGACTTTTATTTTGAAAGAAAGAACTGGCTGTCGGTGTGACAAATGGCAAACTTTTTAAGGATCCAGGAGGTTACTTTTAGAGTGAAACAAGAGAACAAATTTGAAAAATCCGTCCCGAATTCGGAGCAAACTGGTCCCATATCTTACATTTTTACTATTAACAGAGGAACAAATAAAATCCGGAGCAGACACATTGTTCGCATCGGAGGGATTCCAGATTAGAATTGTCCGAATTAGCAAGGCTACACTTACAAATGTAATATTGTAATGACAACTGCTTAACTAAAAATAACAAATTTTTCAAATGTAAAACTAATGTTGTGAGATGCAAGAAAAAGTGATACAAAAACCAAAAGTAGGCATGTGTCTGAAGCAGAAATTTACATGTAAATAAATTATAAGAAATACAAATGTGAGAATGTTTTCCAATAGCGTGAATGAGAACTAATATATAAATACATCTTTGAAATATATCTAGTCGACATCTATCTGGGAATACAGAAAACTACAAACGCGCCATATATTTAATATATACCTCAGATGTTAGAAATATATTTCAAAATATATTTCATAAATTTTTGAGAAAGTTAGTTATTTATACGATTTTTGAAAACAAAAAGGTAAATATTTACATATTCTCCAGGAGATGAGGTGTATTCCTACTAAAGCTCCCGCAAACGCTATAATCAAAATCCAAGACCCTACAAATAAAAAAAAATCAATTTAGTTTTTAATCTTTGCCTTTACAAACACAATTTTCAAACTAGTCCGGGTACACTTTTCTGAATATTGTTATGCAAAACAGCATATACGATAAAGTTTTATAGGGAATATACATATATAAATGACAATTGTTTTAAGAGCTTATTAAGAGGTTACCTTCCTTTTTTGTTTTCTCTGAAGTAAAACAAATTTAATAGATGTTAAAGCGACGTCATGTTAATAACAACCGAATTGTCTTACAGAACAGAAATTAACACAATATACATTTGCAGTCTGTATGATCTCATAACAATTAAGGGTAAATATGTACAGGTAGTAAAGAAAAAAACAACAACAAAAAACTGACAAAATGTCGACAAGAAAGAATATTTTAGAGAAAAGATTACTGCCAAACGAGCTTAACTGTAAGAAAATGTAACCCTTTATGTATAGGGTCTAAAAATGAAATTTAAAATTGTTAAAAATAGTGGTTAAAAGTTCAGACATTCTTGCTGGAATATTGCGAAAATTTTGTTTGTTTGGGTAACGAACGGCATGATTCTCCCCCGTGGTATAAGCTACATTGAGTTCTAAGCTGAACATGGTTAGGGTGCTGTTTGGAAAAGAAGTATATACAGTTGTTTTATTGTTGACAATTTTTTCCGCTTATATAAAAGATTTTATTTGTCGGGCGTTTTTTGGATACGAATTCATTTTGTACTTTGTCTTGGTCTTGCAAGGATAACCATTCTGTCGGTGGCATTTTTGCATTTTAGTTTAAACTGAACCTGGGATGTGAATATGAATGTATCTAGAACGTTATTTTGTTCACTTATGCGAAAAACAAACATGACTAAACGAAGATAGTCGGCTAGATATACATGACAGTTTTACCTTACACATCTATTACAACTCTTTTCAAAATGTCAACACTGATGACGGATTATGGTTTCATTTAATTGCGCCTAAACGAAAAAAACCAACACAATATTTGTTTTGCTAAAAGTTTTTTTTTTCAAAACGGAGGGGCAGTTTGAAGAAGATAATACGTGTAAAGGCATTTAGTACTCAGGGTCCTGCCATTCAGGTTGGTGTTTCTAAAGTCAAATCTAAAATGCAAAACTTTACAACACAGTTTTAAGTTCTTCAAAAACAAAAACTTTTAAAAGCGAAAAGCCGTCAAAGGTCTGGCCAATGTCAGATTGCTGCAAGACTTTCTTGAAAAGAAAAAACCGTCATGCTTTGCGTTTCTCGTCTTTAACCTGGCCCTGGTCCCTGTTGTTTTTCTTATGTTTCAAAGCTAAAATCCCCTTCCAGGTCGATCGAAAATTTGATCAGCGCTAACAAACGTTTTCATAATACACCTTTTAGATTATAGAATGCCTAGAAAGACTGGATACAGAGACAGAAACCGATATATGTTAGAGGTGAATACTATTTGGGAACTAATTAAAAAATCAGTGAACACATTTTACAAGCTACGATTGATTTGTATTTGAACACCATTCGCAATTCTCGGCACCAGTTCTTTTATGATTATACTTCAACAGCAAAAAAAGTGTTTTAATTCAATTACCCGCGCATAAACTAGAACCATCTATAACTCCATCCATTTTAAAAAGGGATTATCCACAGATTCCCAATTAAAAATGCCATTTTCAGCTATTTTAGTGGATATTTTAAGATGTATTTTAAGGGAAAAACAACAAAAAGTACATCTGAAAATATATTTAACACAAAATTTATTTCATTTTGTTATAAAAATACAGCATATTATCACAAATAAATCATGATTTGTTCCGCCAGCAGAACATTTAGCAGTTCTTTCTGCGAGATAGCAAGAATCCAAAAATGCTAAAATGTTCTGCCGGCGGAACATTAAATAAAACATATATTAAGTTATTTTACAAAATAGTTCAGTCTTAAATTGTTCCGCCAGCGGAACATAAGTATGAAAACATGTATCAAAACATACTAGGTTATAACCATAAGTGATTCTGTTCTGCCGGCGGAACATTTATTAATTACAACATATCACAATTCTGAACAACCTTTGCAAGATTTTGTAACAAATGCATTTCTTAAAGTAAAAATCAAATAAAAGAACTCATTGGAATTGTTCCGCCAGCAGAACAGATATATGAT
Source organism: Ruditapes philippinarum (assembly GCF_026571515.1). Taxonomy (NCBI): domain Eukaryota; kingdom Metazoa; phylum Mollusca; class Bivalvia; order Venerida; family Veneridae; genus Ruditapes; species Ruditapes philippinarum. The sequence goes on along the minus strand of NW_026857923.1, from coordinate 39,559 downwards.
TCCAGTCCATATGAATGCAAAAATAAGATAGAATCATAAAAATTCCTGTTCCGCCGCCGGAACATTTACTTATAACAACATATCAAAATTCTTAACAACCTTTAAAGGTTTAATCAAAAATATAACTCAGAAAGAATATCATTTAATAAAATTGATTTGAAATTGTTCTGCCGGCGGAACAAAAGTATGATAACATCAATTTAAACATCTATAGGATATAACCGTAGGTGATTCTGTTCTGCCGGCGGAACATTTATTTACTACAAGATACAATTTTTAACACCTTTGCAAAATTTTGTCAAAAATATATTTCTTAAATTAAAATCAAATAATGTAATCATTTGAAATTGTTCCGCCAGCAGAACAGAAATATGATTCACTCTAACGCAAAGGAAAAATAAATTCATAAATAATCCTGTTCCGCCGGCAGAACATTTACTTATTACAATATATTAAAATTCTTAACAACCTTTTTAGGTTAAATCAAAAATATAATTCAGAAAGAATATCATTTAATAAAAATTGATTTGAAAATGTTCTGCTGGCGGAACATAAGTTTGATAACATCAATTTAAACATAGGATATAACCATAAGTGATTCTGTTCTGCCGGCGGAACATTTATTTATAACAAGAAAAATCTTAATAACCTTTTTAGGTTTAATCAAAAATATAATTCAGAAAGAATATCATTTAATAAAATTGATTTGAAATTGTTCTGCCGGCGGAACATAAGTTTGATAACATCAATTTAAACATAGGATATAACCATAAGTGATTCTGTTCTGCCGGCGGAACATTTATTTATAACAAGAAAATTCTTAACAACCTTTTTAGGTTTAATTAAAAATATAATTCAGAAAGAATATCATTTAATAAAATTGATTTGAAATTGTTCTGCCGGCGGAACATAAGTTTGATAACATCAATTTAAACATAGGATATAATCATAAGTGATTCTGTTCTGCCGGCGGAACATTTATTTATAACAAGAAAAATCTTAATAACCTTTTTAGGTTTAATCAAAAATATAAATCAGAAAGAATATCATTTAATAAAATTGATTTGAAATTGTTCTGCCGGCGGAACATAAGTTTGATAACATCAATTTAAACATAGGAAATAACCATAAGTGATTCTGTTCTGCCGGCGGAACATTTATTTATAACAAGAAAACTCTTAACAACCTTTTTAGGTTTAATTAAACATTTAATTCAGAAAGAATATCATTTAATAAAATTGATCTGAAATTGTTCTGCCGGCGGAACATAAGTTTGATAACATCAATTTAAACAAAGGATATAATCATAAGTGATTCTGTTCTGCCGGCGGAACATTTATTTATAACAAGAAAAATCTTAATAACCTTTTTAGGTTTAATCAAAAATATAAATCAGAAAGAATATCATTTAATAAAATTGATTTGAAATTGTTCTGCCGGCGGAACATAAGTTTGATAACATCAATTTAAACATAGGAAATAACCATAAGTGATTCTGTTCTGCCGGCGGAACATTTATTTATAACAAGAAAACTCTTAACAACCTTTTTAGGTTTAATTAAACATTTAATTCAGAAAGAATATCATTTAATAAAATTGATTTGAAATTGTTCTGCTGGCGGAACATAAATATGATAACATCACTTTAAACATAGGATATAATCATAAGTGATTCTGTTCTGCCGGCGGAACATTTATTTACTACAAAAAAATTCTTAACCTTTTTAGGATTAATCAAAAATATAATCCAGAACGAATATCATTTAATAAAATTGATTTGAAATTGTTCTGCCGGCGGAACATAAGTATGATAACATCAGTTTAAACATAGGATATAACCATAAGTGATTCTGTTCTGCCGGCGGAACATTTATTTACTACAAAAAAATTCTTAACCTTTTTAGGATTAATCAAAAATATAATCCAGAACGAATATCATTTAATAAAATTGATTTGAAATTGTTCTGCCGGCGGAACATAAGTATGATAACATCAGTTTAAACATAGGATATAACCATAAGTGATTCTGTTCTGCTGGCGGAACATTTTTTTACTACAAGATACAATTTGTAACACCCTAGGAAGATCTTGTCAAAAAAATATTTCTTAAACTAAAATCAAATAATGTAACTCATTTGAAATTGTTCCGCCAGCAGAACAGAAATATGATTTCATCTAATGCAAAGAAAAAATAAATTCATAAATAATCCTGTTCCCCGAAAGAAATTTTACTTATTACATGAAATTAAAATCCTTAACAACTTTTTATGGTTTAATAAAAATAAAACTGAAAGTAACATCATAAAATAATAATACAATTGATTTGAAATTGTTCCACCAGCATTAAAGAAATATGATGTTGTGTCTTAATATGAAGAAAATCCATTTAGCCAGTTAAAAAAAATCAAGAGACACTAATCTGACCTTGACAGTCAAGGTCATTTAAAGCTTAAGGTCACGGTCATTTCAACTTTTTAGAAGGTCCACCCCTAAATGTTGTTTTGTCAAAGTATGAAGATAACACATTTAATAATTACGAAGTTACAGTCAATTATAGCAAAAATAAGTGAAAATTCAATAATTTAACCTTAAAGGACAATGTCTTAAAAGTGTCAATGTCAATTTTTATATATAATTCTATATTAGAGCAGACACATTGATAATGTTGGCCGGGTTTGAAACCACTACTCGGTACTTAGACCGTGACCCGGTACTGAAAACTGTTTCAAAACTTACTGGTTCATACCGTTTTACAACTGTATCAATATTTTCAAAATTAAAAGCAAATTTAAATATACCTCAGTACAAGATAAACAAATTAAATCAATTAAATTTATATCAATGAAATATAAAAGCCATTTTTTAGCCTTTGTTTATATCATAAACAGATGTCAGTCAACAGGGCAAGGAAAATAATACTACCGATTGCCTCTGCTTGATTATAACAATTTGCCAGTGGTATTTTTGTATTACACAAAAGCATTCTGACCACATGCTGCATTAAAGTTTCAATTGCCTCCAGATGACCAAGTCTATTTCATGAAAATCAAACTTGAGAAAAATGTTTAAGAAAAGTAAAAATAATTATCAATGCAAGTGGTAACGTGCATATTACATGCAATATATGACAAATTGTTGTAGTATTTCTTCCCATATTTCTACTCATTGACTAACCCAGTAAATTAAAAGTTATTTCTGCATATTGTCACCTGGTTTTGGTAGTTTACAGATTGTTTCGTTCAATGAAATGTGAAAATACTTTCTATGTTCACACAATATATAACTTTTAATTTTCTAAATTTCTATTAAAATTTAACATGAATCTGGAGGTGTGCAGCTTTAACTGAAATATTTAACATAAATTGATTGGTCAGTACTTGTACTGCTTTTTATAAAAAAAAATAATATTAATAGCCTTTTTCATTAAAGGTAATATTGTCTGCAAATGCAACTAGACCTATCACTGAAGGTGATTAATACCCCCACCAGCAACTTTGACTTTTGGAAAAAAAAGTTGTCTGAAGAAAAATTTGAACGCAAACTATCAAATGTGTACAAAGAAATATTTCAATTAATTGTAATCGCAACTGGGGTCTCGAAATAAGCTTGCTATACACCAAGTTTGATTACAATATCTCATTCCTAACTCTAGTTATTGTCCGGAAACCATTTTTCTATTTTTAGTAACACTGTAACGATGACCTTGACCCTAGGGGGTCCAAATGCAATACCAACCCAGGTCTTCATATAAGCTTCCTATACACCAAATTAGATTACAATATCTCATTTCTAACTCTAGTTATTGTCCGAAAACCATTTTTCTATTTTTCGTAACGGTGACCTTGACCCCAGGGGGCCCAAATGCAATACCAACCAAGGTCTTCATATATGCTTGCTATACGCCAAGTTTGATAACAATATCTCATTCCTAACTCTAGTTATTGTCCGGAAACCATTTTTCTATTTTTAGATACGGTGACCTTGACCTTGACCCCAGGGGGTCCAAATGCAATAGCAACCCAGGTCTTCATATTAGCTTGCTATACACCAAGTTTGATTACAGTATCTCATTCCTAAGTCAAGTTATTGTCTGGAAACCATTTTTCTATTTTTAGATACGGTGACCTTGACCTTGACCCCAGGGGGTCCAAATGCAATAGCAACCCAGGTCTTCATATTAGCTTGCTATACACCAAGTTTGATTACAGTATCTCATTCCTAAGTCAAGTTATTGTCTGGAAACCATTTTTCTATTTTTCGTAACGGTGACCTTGACCTTTACCCCAGGGGGCCCATATGCAATACCAACCCAGGTCTTCATATAAGCTTGCTATACGCCAAGTTTGATAACAATACCTCATTCCTAACTCTAGTTATTGTCCGGAAACCATTTTTCTATTTTTAGTAACGGTGACCTTGACCTTGACCCCAGGGGGTCCAAATGCAATACCAACCGGAGTTTCCACATAAGGTTGCTATATACCAAGTTTGATTACAATACCTCATTCCAAACTCTAGTTATCGTCCGGAAACCATGATGTGGACCGACCGACGGACGGACCGACCGACCGACCGACAAGCTGACTCCTATATACCCCCCCTAAACTTCGTTTGTGGGGGTATAATTAAACCATTTACATGTATACACTATGCAGTAAATTATTCAAATTTTACACCTTTTAAAATGCAATTTGAGTTGTTTTGTATGGTCAAAATTTCTATCTTTGTAAAATGAAAAACAAGCAATATAATAAAACTTCTTAAGCTGCATAAAACTTAATGCTGCAAACTTAAAATGTATCGAGTATCAATAAAATATTGTATTATTCTACGATTGCAACGCTCGACTATTCTTAGTGCTTGATAGTAAAAGAGCCTTGATAATGTAAAATTTTCTAAGTTAACAAAAGGGTAAATTTTTTCTTTAAATCCATGTTACAGTTATAAGCCTTTGAGAGGGAGTCATATTATACTCTCAAAGAAAAGTTTAAAATTTCAACTTGTTTAAAAGCAATATGAAAATATTTGACGTGGTATGCAAACTTAAATGTAAATTCTAAGTTGAAAAAGTGGCATTAATCTCTCAAAATGCTTCATACAGTTACCTCCTCCTGTCTACAGGTTGGGGTAATGACGTTAAACAAGTGTGCAAAGTTTTGAGGACTATGAAAATATTTGAGGTGTTACAAAAACTTTAACGTAAATTCTAAGTCGGAAAAGGGGCATAATTCTGTCAAAATATTTGTTACGGTTACCTCCTCCTGTCAACAGGTTGGGGTCATGATGGTGAACAAGTGTGCAAAGTTTCAGAGCCATAAGTCAATGGACTTTGAAAATATCTGAGGTGGTATTTCAAAAACTTGAATGTAAATTCTAAGTCGTAAAAGGGGCATAATTCTGTCAAAATGCTCAATACAGTTACCTCCTCCTGTCTACAGATTGGGGTCATGATGGTTAACAAGTGCCCTAAGTTTCAAAGCCATATGTCAATGGACTTTGAAAATATTTGTGGTATTACAAAAACTTTAACATAGGAGGTTACGCCGCCACTCGGGTGACTACAATAGCTATACTTATTCTTATTAAATAGTCGAGCTAAAAATGTTTGATTTTTATACATGTAGGTAAGATTAAAACATAGTTCAAACATGAACAGCATTAAATAATTAATTTCGTTGTATTTACACTAATGTCTAAATAAATTGTAACTAGAAAAGTATCCAAAGGACATGGGTGCCCCAACACAAACTAAAGACTCTAGGTCAAATATATTTAGGCTAACATTAATATCCATTTAATTCTTTTTTAACATTGAGTCTATGTTGACTGAGTACTAGTAACTCCTGATTATAACGATCCTGTGAGTAACTCCTGATTATAACTAGAACTATCACTAAATGTGATTAATACCCCCACAAGACTGCCTCGGAAATGAGCATGTTACTAGTAACAGAATACCTTGTAAAAGAATTGAAATATAGAGTTATGGTTGTGGGCAATTAAAGATAGTTATGGTTCTTGTATGTTTCCTTTCACTGTGGTTGGCCATTGATGAAGTTTTATTGAATTACTCTGTAATAAGTCAAGAAAGACAAAGAAAAGGAACAAAGGGCAATAACTCTATAAATACTGAAGATGGAGTTATAGTTCTTGTGTACTGCACTTCCTCTTTTTGTGCTTGACCATTGTATGAAGTTGTTTTGAATTTCAACCAGTACCTTTTAAGTTATGCTCCAGACAAGGAAAAGTATCAAAGGGCAGTAACTCTGTATTTTGTCAAAATGGAGTTATGGCTCTTATGCACTGCACTTCCTTTTAATGTCCTTGACAACTGTATGAAGTTGTATTGAATTCCAAACAGTAGTTTTCAAGTTATGCTTTGGACAAGGAAAAGTAACAAAGGGCAATAACTCAAGATGGAGTTATGGTTCTTGTGCACTGCACTTCCTCTCAATGTGCTTGACCATTGTTTGTAGTTATATTGAATTCCAACCATTAGTCTTCAAGTTATGATCCGGACAAAAAAAGCAATGGAAAAGAAACAAAGGACAATAACTCTGTAATTAGTCAAGATGAAGTTATGGCTCTTGTGCACTGCACATCCCCTTATTGTCCTTGACAACTGTATGAAGTTGTATTGAATTCCAACCAGTAGTTTCCAAGTCATGCTCTGGACAAGGTAAAGTAACAAAGGGCAGTAACTCTGTAATAAGTCAAGATGGAGTTATTGTTCTTGTGCACTGCACTTCCTCTCAATGTGCTTGACCAATGTATGAAGTTATAATGAATTCCAACAATTAGTCCTCAAGTTATAGTCCGGACAAAAGAAAGCAATGGAAAAGTAACAAAGGGCAATAACTCTGTAATTACTTTAGATAGAGTTATGGTTCTTATGCACTGCACTTCCCCTTATTGTGTTTGACAATTGTATGAAGTTGTTTTGAATTCCAACCAGTAATTTTCAAGTTATGTTCGGACAAGGAAAAGTAACAAAGGGCAATAACTCTGTAATTAGTCAAGATAGAGTTATGGTTCTTGTGCACTGCACTTCCTCTCAATGTGCTTGACCATTGTATGTAGTTATATTGAATTCCAACCATCAGTCTTCAAGTAATGGTCCGGACAAAAGAAAGTAATGGAAAAGTAACAAAGGGCAATAACTCTGAAATTACTTTAAATAGAGTTATGGTTCTTGTGCACTGCACTGCCCCTTATTGTGTTTGACAATTGTATGAAGTTGTTTTGAATTCCAACCAGTAGTTTTCAAGTTATACCCCGGACAAGGAAAAGGAACAAAGGGCAATAACTCTGTAATTAGTCAAGATAGAGTTATGATTCTTGTGCACTGCACTTCCTCTCCATGTGCTTGACCATTGTATGAAGTCATATTGAATTCCAACTATTAGTCTTCAAGTTATGCTCCGGACAAGGAAAATGCAACGGACGTCTGGACCGACCGACCGACCACCGGGTGACTCCTATATACCCACCCAAACTTCGTTTTTGGGGGTATAATGATCCTGTGAGTAACTCCTGATTATAATGATCCTGTAAGTAACTCCTGATTATAATGATCCTGTGAGTAACTCCTGATTATAATGATCCTGTGAGTAACTCCTGATTATAATGATCCTGTGAGTAACTCCTGATTATAATGATCCTGTGAGTAACTCCTGATTATAATGATCCTGTGAGTAACTCCTGATTATAATGATCCTGTGCTTTATCCCATGAAGAACATGAAGAAGGTACTCTTGTGTGCCATCATCGTACTTCACTGAGAAGTTTCCTGCAAAGTAAGTCAGTGAGTAAATATACGATATGTACATAATAATTGCTTCTTTGACAAAGTATATTATAAATATCAAATTCAATATTAACACTCTTAAGAGTAAGTGCAAATCGATGCCTTTGTGCTAAAGGTTTGTTACTCAGTACAGTCAAGACTGTTTAAAGTGATCGACTCTGGGAATCAAGAAAAATGGTCACATAAGACAGTCTCTTAAAACAGTCTTCCCCAACCTGCTGACATTGGTTAATAAATATACTCGCCTAGCGGCTCGGGTTATATTTTCAAACAACCATTTATATAGGGCCATATAACTTGTCAAAAAAATCTTTATAACTAATAATATAAATGCATAGGTAAGTACTGACTTATTCCAATGAAACAAGTACATGGTATATAGGTCACTTTTAAAGATAAGAGTGATAATTGATTATACTATTTCTGAAATTGCATTTTAAAAAGATAAAACTAGAAATGTGTCATCACCCCATGGATGCTCACGCATGCAGACAAAATTGTAATGTTGATAATAATATTAATATCTAGTTCCAAATTTGTTTACACAAACCATTAATTTTCATTCTAATAGTTCCAATTTTGTTTGCATACATGATTATTTTTCATTCTAAGTTAAAGGCCCTTAAACTACTCAATGTGAAGATGAAATTTAGTTCAAGGCCTTGAAATTACAAAATTTTCATGTCCAAAGCTTTTACAGTTTAGGAGAAATAACCTGAAAATCAATAAAGGGCAATAACTCAATAACTAAAAAAATAAGAAGTGCAGAGTACCAGTTTTTTTTTGCACTTTACTTCTTTACTATAAGATCTATCATCCTATGGCCAGGACAAAAATAAAGTATGAAAATTGACAAAGGGCAATTACTAAACAATAGGAAGTGATGAGTACCGGTTTTTGTGCACTGCACTTCTTCTTAATGAGAGCTATCATCCTCAGAAGTTTCAAGTCCATACCTTTTATTATATATGAGAAATGGTCCACAGACACTTGGGATGTAGAGCTCAAAACGCCTTTAACATCCAAATAAAAAACATATTTGTCAATCCCAGCACATGTACTGATCATATATATCAAAAAAATTTAATATAAGCCGTTTTGAAAAAAATTCATATTTCAACGACTATAATAATGACTTATTGATATATATATGATCAGTACATGTGCTGGGATTGACAAATATGCTTTTTATTTGGATTTTAAAGGCGTTTTGAGCTCCATACCCCAAGTGTCTGTGAAATGGTTTAGACAAAAATAAAGAATGAAAATTAACTATGGGCATTAACTGAAAAATTATAAAGTGGTAAGTACCGGTGCTTTTGCACTGCACTTCTTCTTAATGAGATCTATCATCCTATGAAGTTTCAAGTCAATAGCTTTATTTGTTTATGTTTTATTTATGAGAAATGGCCTGTAAAAAACTTAAGTATTATTGTTAACAAAGGGCAATAACTGAAAATAAAAGAGGTGCAGTGTACTGGTTCTTGTGCACTACAATTTTTCTTAATGAGATTTATCATCCTCTGAAGTTTCAAGTCCATAGCTTTTGTTATATATGAGAAATAGCCCGGACAAAAATTAAGTATTTAACAAATGAAAATTAACAAAGGGCAATAACTCAAAAAATAAAGAAGTGATGAGTACTGTTTCAGTGATGAGTACCGTTTCTTAACTCTAGCTCTTTGGGGTTTTTATAAGATTTTTTACACATATTAGGAAAATCAATGACCCGTAACCCCAGAGCCCTTATTTCAACAAACTTGGTAGACACCCATTACAATATTACAATATCTTAGCTCTAGCTCCTTGGGTTTATTAAAGAAGTTTTTACTATACACATGTAGGGAAAAACAATGAACCCCTGGGGCAGGCAAAATTTTGACCCCAGGGCTTTTATTTGAACCAACTTTGTAGACACTCACTAGAAGATGGTTCATTCTTAATACCCTAGCTCTACCTCTTCGTTTTTTTTAAAAGAAGATTTTATAAGTATAAGGAAAATTAATGACCCCCAGGGCGGGCCAATTTAAATCCAAGGCCTCTTATTTGAACAAACTTGGTAGACACCCATTAGAAGATGTTTCATGCTAAACATATAAGGTTTAGCTCTTTCGGTTTTTTTTATAGAAGATTTTTTAAGTTTTAACTATACACATATAGGGAAAATCAATGACCCCCTGGGGTGGGGCCAAATTTGATCCCAGGGCTTTTATTTGAACAAACTTGGTAGACACGCACTAGAAGATGAATCGTGCCAAATATCTAAGGTCTACCTCTTTGGGTTTTTCAGAAGAAGAAATTTAAATCTTTTGATTGCCATTGCAACCAGAGTTCTGCATGGAATTTAGTTCTTTGAAGAATTTTTAAAGGTGACCACCAAAGGAACATTCCTGTGAAGTTTGGACGAAATTGGCTCAGTGATTTATGAGATGTCGTGACAGGTGAGCTAAAAAGTAAAGAAGTTATGATATTTCTTAAAAGAAATTCTAAGTTCAAAGGGAGATAAATCTGAAAATATTGCTTTAAGAGTTATGAACCTTGTCACATAAGATTTGGTTGATGATAAGGAATATGTATTTGAAGTTTGAGGTAGATATCTATAAAACTAAAGAAGTTATGGTAAAAAATAACATTTTTCAAGAAAAAAAACTAAGTTAATGGGGAGATAATTCTTGCAATATTGGTGCTAGAGTTATGAACCTTGTCACATAAGCTGTGGTTGATGATAAGGAACATGCATTTGAAGTATGAAGTTGATCACTTATGAAATAAAGAAGTAACAGTCAAAAATATTTTACTGATAAGGAACATATATTTGAAGTTTGAAGTTGATACCTGAAGAAACTAGAAATATGTCCATAGGACACGGGTGCCCGCACACTCCACCGATTTGTCAATCTTATGTCTCTAGGTCAAATTTTTTTTTGGGCTACATGTGCCCAAGTTGAAAACTAAAAATCTTTTATTAAGTAAAGGGCAAATACTACAAATACTGAATAAATCCACAAAAAAACCCAAGGTACACATGCTGACCAACATTCTTGTAAACTTTCAGGCCTACAGGTCAAATAAATTTTGATTTACGTGCAACACAAATTGAATAGTGTAAATTGTTACTAAGTCAAGGGCAATAACAATAAAATTACTAAAAATATCCACACAAAAATACCCAGGTGCACAACTACACATGCTGATCAACATTCTTGTAAGGTTTCATGACTCTAGGTCAAATACTTTTTAGCAATGTGCGACACAAGTTGAAAATTGGAAATTTTTACTAAGTCAAGGGCAATAACTCTAAAAATACTAAATATATCCACACAAAAATACCCAGGTGAACAACTACACATGCTAATAAACATTCCAGTAAGGTTTCATGCCTATAGGTAAAATATTATTTGAGTTACTTGCGACACAAGTAACTGTTGAAACTTGCAAAGTTTTACTAAGTCAAGGGCAATAACTCTAAAGATACTAAATAATATATTCACATTAAAATACCCAGGTGCACAACTTCACATGCTGATCAACATTCCTGTAAGGTTTCATGTCTCTAGATCAATTACTTTTTGAGTTACGTGTGACACAAAAAGAGAATGGACGGATGGATGGACGTTCTAACAGGAGAGTAATAATGTGGCTACTTTATTGTTCTCTCTATTGTTCTTTTTAGCCACACAAAAGAAAATAGCCACATAAAAGCATAACAGAATGAATGACATCAAAGAGAAAGAACAGTTACCTATTGTTTCTCTAGCCACATAATTACTGTCCTGTGAGTGCGGATAGACGGACAAGGGTAAATCTAAATGCCCCCACCCACCTATAGTGGGGGCACAATAAAAAGTTACAGTCCAAAATATTTTACTGCACCAAAACTTTAATCTGAAATCTTGACACAGACGCCGGGGTGAGTAGGACAGCTCTCTATATACTTCATATAGTCGAGCTAAAAAGGAATTCTAAAATGCAGGGAGTTACACTTTATGTCACAGGTTTACTCAAAAATAGCAAAATATACCTTAAAAGTTCTCAGCATCACTTCATCTCCACTTCACATGCTTCTAGGTACTGCAAACAAAAAGAATATATTTTAAAGTTATTCAACTTAACCGACTCACAGACAGCTATGCCTTTTTTGTACATTATCTCCCGACGTATAGATACGCCTTTCTTGTACCTTACCAACTTAATACCTAGAGTGGTTTCAGATATACTGAATAAATTAGTTTAGATGTTTATTTAATCAAATTCTGTCAGAGACCAAGCTCCACTTTTCACAAGTTCTAGATAGTTAGAAGCAACACAGGAGTTCTAAGCAGGCCTAATTCTAGAAAAGTGCTTGGCAGACTAACCTTTCCTTGATAGTCAAGAAATATTTAATGTTTGTCAGATTAACTTTTGATAGTTTTTGAGAAAAAAAGACAAATATTCTGTCACCATTTTAGGGAACAAAAATGGCTTTCATGTTTTGTTGCCCCTTATTATAAATTAAACAACTGTCAATGTCATCTAAAGATCAAGGTCATATCTAAATCATTGAACATGTATGTTTGGTAACATGTGTTGTTTTGTCCAAATGCAAACAAATTAAAATTTAAAGTTTTAAAGAAATGTTAAAACAGAAATTTTAGAAAAAAGTAAAAAACTAGAAATGTGTCATCATGCCACGGATGCCCCCGCATGCAGCCAAAATTTCAGATGGTGCATTAATTATTTTTTTCATTTTAAGTTCAAAGCCCTTAAAACTTTTCAATGTTAACACAAACCATTTCCATACAATGTTCAAGGCACTGAAATTATTCAGTCTTAACCTTTTAGAAATAGCATATTGCATATTTGCAGCCAAAATAATGGCTAAAAGAATGAGTGGTGAAACTGAAAGTTCAAAATTTTTCCAACATTCAGGAAAGATAAGTTTGTCTAAAATCATTGAACCATGACCAAATTCCAACTTAAACTGCTTATTCCTAAGATGTATCTATATTATTTTCAAAGTGAAAGAGACAAACTCTGCCAAAAAATCATCAAACCATGACCAAATTCCAACTTGACCTGCCCATTCCTTTGACATATCCATATGTCAAATTAAAGTTGAATATGTGACACTGTTGGGTAGATAATGAACAGAAACTGTAAATTTCATATTATTTTCAAAGTGAAAGGGGCATTACTCTGCCAAAAATCATTGAACCATGACCAAATTTGAAGTTGACCTGAGCATTCCAAAAACATTTCCATATGTCAAATTTGAGTTGAATGTGTTGTACCATTGGGAAGATAATAAACGGAAACTGAAAATTTCATATTACTTTCAAAGTGAAAGGGGCATAACTCTGCCAAAAATCATTGAACCATGACCAAATTTGAACTTGACCTGCGCATTCCTTTGACGCATCCATATGTCACGTTTGAGTTGAATGTGTTGTACCTTGAGGGAGATAATGAATGGGAAACTGAAAATTTCATATTATTTTCAAAGTAAAAGGGGCATAACTCTGCCAAAAATCATCGAACCATGACCAAATTCGAACTTGACCTGTATTTTTTCATGACATATCAATATGTCAAGTTTGAGTTGATTGTGTTGTACCATTGGGGAGATAATGAACGGAAACTGAAAATTTCATATTTTTTTCAAAGTAAAAGGGGCATAACTCTGCCAAAAATCATTGAACCATAACCAAATTCGAACTTGACCTGTATTTTCTCATGACATATCCATATGTCAAGTTTGAATTGAATGTGTCCAACCGTTCTTAAGATAATGAACGGAAACTGAAATTTCATATTATTTTTAAAGTAAAAGGGGCATAACTCTGCCAAAAATCATCGAACCATGACCAAATTCGAACTTGACCTGTATTTTCTCATGACATATCCATATGTCAAATTTGAGTTGAATATGCCCAACCGTTCTTAAGATAATGAACGGAAACTGATGATGACGGAATGACAGAATGACAGAATGACGGAAGGACGGAAGGACGGAAGGATGGAAGGACGGAAGGACGGAAGGACGGAATGACGGAACAGGGTAACACTATATGCCCCGGCCATTACATGGCGGGGGCATAAAAAAGCCAAAGTATGCCAATAGTTCAAAATCTAGGAAATCTGATATTTGACAAAAACTGAAATTCAATAATATATCTGAAACTGTGCACACTGACAGGGTCCAAATCTCTTAGCTGTAGTCATCAAAGGACAAGAAGATAGATGACTAGGTCAAAATATAGGTCAGCTGATAACAAAGTTCAATTTTACATCTTAAACTGTGCACATGGTCCAAATTTCATAGCTGTACATTAAAGGACAAGAAAGTAGGCAACTATGTAAAAAAAAGGATGGCTGATATTTTACATCTAAAACTGTGCTTGTGGTCCAAATTTCATAGCTGTACATCAAAGGCCAAGAAATTGATCTAGGCCAGCTGATATTGAAGTTCAATTTTACATCTTAAACTGTGCACTTATGATTGAAGGTCAAGGTTAGTCTGGTATACTTGAAGGTCTTGTCCCAAGGGTTGTTGTGGCCAGGTATTAAGACATTTAATTAATGCACCAAGAACTTAAAAATTTATGATCAAGTAAATTTGCGAACGACAATGGCAACCCGACATGACTGTTACTATATACCTCTACTTATCTTTTTTTTTTTAAAAGTCGAGCTAAAAATGAAGATTAAAAGGAAAAGTATAATTAATTTTTAATGGACTGTTCTAATTTCAAAACAATAATGTACATGTATTCCAATAATTCAGAAAGGTTACATTATTGTTTACCAAAATAAAATTTAAAGACTTGGATAGTTTTATATAAACTTAAAAGGAAAAAAACACTTACTTATTGATTTCCATTTCTCTATGAAATCACTTCTGGATATCTTGTCTTTATAAGCCCAGCTAGTAAAGTCAAGTTCAAGACAAATATTGTAGCTTCACCTGCAAAAATATAAAATTACTCATTCATGAAAAAAAAAAACATGACCATAATTTAAGTACTGTGCTGCTATGAGAATGTGAGAATGACGTTGCATTTTTTTGTGTACACAAAAGTTTACAATCTTTGTCTGAAGGGGTATAACAGGTTCTGTAGAAGAAAATATAGTACAAGATAAACAAGAACTGTGGGAGGACAGTATTGGCTCGACTATTCAAAAAGTTGTCACAAGGGTGTTTTATTAAGTATAATAATGCTAATTACCTATGAATACATAAAATTGACGTTGAAAATGGGGAGAAAAATCAGCCTAAATGCAAGATAGAATTATGGATCTTGGTCAGTGACCTACAATTATGATTCTAAATGCATATATGTGAAGTTTTAAATAAATATCTTTAGATATGTAAAACTTGCATGCAAACATTAACCAAGTGACTAAGTAGAAAAGGGAAGATGAATCAGCCTAAATGCGAGTAGAGTTATGGAACTTGGTCAGTGACAAACAATTATGACTCTCCAATTATGACCCTAAGTACATGTGTAAAGTTTCAAGTAAATATCTTTGAAGACCTTTAACCTTTAACCAAAATTTCTAAGTTTCAAAGGGGCAAATAATTCTGTAAATATTGCAGGCAGAGTTATGCAATTTTGCACACTGATGTACATGGTTACTATAAAAAAAGGATTGTAAATTTCAAATGAATATCTCAAGCAATAAATTTACAAAAAAACTTTAGCCAAAATTTCTAAGTTATAAAGGGGCATAATTCTGTAAATATTATAGACAGAGTTATCTAACTTGTCAATCTGATGTACATTGTTACTATAAATAAGTATTGTAAGTTTCAAATGAATATCTCAAGCAATAATTGAGATATTTGACTTTACAAAAAACTTTAACCAAAATTTCTTAGTTAAAAAGGGTCAGAATTCTGTAAATATTGTAGACAGAGTAATCCAACTTGTCCATCTGATGTACATTGTTACTATAAATAAGTAGTGTAAGTTTCAATTGAATATCTCAAGCAATAATTGAGATATTTGACTTAACAAAAAACTTTAACCAAAATTTCTAAGTTAAAAAGGGGCATAATTTTGTAAATATTGTAGGCAGAGTTATCCAACTTGTCAATCTGATGTACATTGTTACTATAAATAAGTATTGTAAGTTTCAACTGAATATCTAAAGCAATAATTGAAATATTTAAATTTACAAAAAACTTTAACCAACATAGACGCGGACGCCGGGGCGACTACAATAGCTCTCATATTCTTCGAATAGTCAAGCTAAAAATAGAATTTTAAATGTCTTAATGGCAAATTTTGTAAAATCATTAGGATGCAATTAAACCGACATCTTTAGGAGTTCGAGTATCACAAGTTGTCTAACTTAGAATTGGAAAATAAAAGTAATTTGTAATAGTATCTAATAATTTAAATATACCGGAAAATTATTTTTATCCTGTGTAGTATGCAGTGAGTCAAAGTACTTGTGCAGTGCACAAGTATTTTGTGCCAGGTGAAACAATTTGTGTACATTTATTCATTCCGTTTAGTATTCAGTATAATTTTTAGGTTGTTCCAACTTGCCAGATATTACTTTGAAAATTAAGTGAAATGAGAAGTTTATAGAAATTAACACAACACAAATCATTAAAGGAACTCCACTGAGGTTTATAAGCGTAAAACATGAAATTTTAATTTTTTCACAGTCATATACATGAGCACTTAAAACATCAATATTTATAAAATATAACCAAAATTTTTAAAGAAATACATTAAAAATCATATGTTTGTGCTATTCTCAGTCCGATTTATGTGTAAAGCGTTTAAACGCTTTTCAATTTTGGGTCATTTTTCACTATTATAATAATTATTCTGGAAAAATGGAGCAAGCTAAGAATCTGAAATTTTGCACATGTAAGTAATTAGTATAGATCTGCATCAAATGGAGTAATAATCTCAAAAAAATATTTCCAGTTCTAAATATTTCTTTAGGTGAAGAAAAAAATAACATGTTTATTTACAGAAACTATTTTTCGCGAGAGAAAAAAAAAAAAAAAAAAAAAAAAAAAGGGTACAATTCGGACCAGTCTTGCATTGATATTTAACTAGAACATTAACTGGCAACCTTACCTAGTACGTTATGCTGACAGGTGATTAATTTGTCAATATTTTAATTTATATCGCCTTAAGATGGAAAATCACAATTTGATAACTGTTTTACTGTTAAAGTTGACTTGCCTGCTGCGTAACTAAATACTTATCCTAAACACAAGTGTCTTTAAAAAGATACTTGAACTATGTCAAAAAGCTTTTACCTGAACAGGTTATTTTGAATTTTATTGTAGCAGTTAATTTGTAGATATAGGGAACACTGCGAATGGAACTGTAACTGCATGTTGTGTTCCAGTAAGTATTATACCTACTGTAGAAGATGCAGATAATATACTGTGTGTACCAGAAAAATTTGAAAATTTACAATTTTTATTTGGTGTCTAATTTGGTATGCACATGACTGTGTTACCGGGATCATTATATACATGTGTAACATTATTGTTGTAAATCTCATCGCTTTGGAAAAAACTTATTGAATGTATATTCCGTACAGACTGCAGAATAGTCAGAATGAATGAAAAAATGTGGTAGTTATTATAACAGGGTGGGCATTTAATTATTAAAGAAATAGTGTTCCACCAGAATACCTTAGTTAAGTACAGGACATTATTATTGTTATGCCTTAAAATTACATTTAAAGTGATATTATGCTAATCCTTATAAATGTTAATGTTGAGTGCTGTAACGTGGAAAAAGTCGTAATAACTTTACATTTTGTCACAATGTTTTCAATAGCCCATTTCACTACGATTTCTCACGTAAATTAGCGAAGTGCTACGATCAGATTCCGAGTATATAATCAACTGACCAATCAAATGCTGGTGGATGCATGTACAATCTATTACTAATAATAGTAACATAAAAATAAACAAAGGAAATTTACATGGCGGATTCTTATCACAAAGTTGAAATATTTCGAGAAATATGCCGTTATACTGCATAGTTAACTCATTGACCCCTCACGCCACGATAATGCGTCAGTTTAAACTTCTCGCCTATACCTAACGCCACGATAACGAGTCGATATCGACTTTACACCTGTCCTGCATGCCACATATATGCATGTACAATCTATTACTAATAATAGTAACATAAAAATAAACAAAGGAAATTTACATGGCGGATTCTTATCGCAAAGTTGAAATATTTCGAGAAATATGCCGTTATACTGCATAGTTAACTCATTGACCCCTCACGCCACGATAATGCGTCAGTTTAAACTTCTCGCCTATACCTAACGCCACGATAACGAGTCGATATCGACTTTACACCTGTCCTGCATGCCACATATATGCGGCTAGATAAGACTTGCTTTACTTCCCGGTCGCCACGTTGTAGCGTCGTAAATCATCGGTTGTTTTCAAGGTATTTCCCGAGAATATTTAAATATTAGCCAATCAGAAATCGGGTTACATTTTGAATAGAAAAACCGTAATTTGAGACCGATGCGGAGGATAATCCATTGGATTCTGATAATGAAATGTTTAAATTTGACATCAGAAAGTAGTTTAAAAAATGAAAGTAGGGATTTTGACTGAAGGGGATTATGTCCGTACACCAAAATGAAAGTGTTTGTGGGAGTTTACCAGAAGAATAAGCATTTTTTAATTCAATAAACACTCGCTCGTCAGCCGCTGAATCACACGCCATTATCGTAAATATAAACAATACATGTACACTCGAGAACCAGTATTTCATTGGTCAAACATATTAGCACTTAACCTCCCACGTGATGCGTGTCTACGAATGTTTCCGATAAATTACGAAAGGCTGGTGAAATGGGCTATTGATCATTTTGATATAATCATAATCATTAATGAGGTTGACACTAAATATGTTAGTATTCATCCGTAGCTGTTCTACAGAAATTAGAAACATTCTACGGTCGCTATTGCTCCCGTCAAACTCGAAGTTTCTAATTTCTGTAGAACAGCACGGATGTCACATAAAAGTTGGGCAGTCTTTTTTATATTAAGCAATTTTAATTTCACCCTTATCATTTTGTTTGTCATTATAAATTATTGGTCAATCCATGTTTCATTAATTGATCATTTAGAGATTGTAACATTGAATATCGCTAATTCAGCTCAACTTCGACATTAAAAAATGAGCATACTGTCACAGGTCTAAATGTGTTTCCTAGAAAAGTTGGGATTATGTTTGATCTGCAAATTAAGTCATTGAATAAAATGAGTGATTTAGAGTATAATCAATCAATAGTATCTTGACCAGTTGCCCTTATCTGGAACTGATTATAAAGTTTTCCTGACTGACCACCCACTGTTATAAAATCATATCACAACAAATCCTTTAAATACAATGCAGCTTGTTAACTCAAGCAGGGATTTTTTTGGCTTATTTTATAGCCGTTATTGGGTCATATTCCCAATTGAAAATAGTATATTATTTTCCCAATCCACATAAAAAATTCCCAATTGAAAGTTACAAAATTAAAGTATTGAATCTTTGCAAATAAGGGCTTCGATCTTCACTGTAATAGTGCTTAAATAATTGAAGATGCCACCATAGACAGAAATTGTTTGCATCCATTTATTTTAATCACTTTAAAATTTCAGTCATGCTTTTTTTCACCATGTGTCGTGTTCCTAAAATCCTGGAAAAAATCCCTGTAACTTTTGTCTCTTTTGTGTGCATTCCATTAATGATCAATAAATTCACTCCTGCTGCATGCACAGTCTAAATAATCCGTATGATTATAATCATTAAAGTATACTTTTTAATACAAATTAGTGTTTGAAATTATTTTCTTTAAAGATTAATTTTCATTATATTTCATCTTTGCCAAATTCCTTAAAGTTTTTATTTAAAGCTAAACCTTTTCTATATAAAACTTTTTTTTTCACACTGATTTGAGGCTAAAATAGGCATGAACGAAGCCAAAAAAATGAGAATTTTATAGAAAGATAGACTTTTCAGTAGTTTCAGACTTTTCAGTAATTGCAATTAAATGTTAATTTCCCGTGATATTATGTAATGAAGAGACAGTTACATACCAGCCACTTACCTTCAAAAAATGAAGATCTTCTTCAGGGCGGACACAGACCTGTAGGGCCTACTAGCGCCGATTTCCTCATCGTTATTGTACAAAGTATCCGAATCAATATCTTCTTTCAAACGCCACATCATCTTCACGTTTTAATTTTAAAATTTTTAAAATAAAATATGACCTATACATACTGTTATTGTGTGCGTATCACATCCGAGGCGACATTAGCAGACGATGACCCAGATTACTGGACGATTCAATGTTTACGTTTTTATTGGGGTGTTAGCTCTACAACTTTTAAATCATTGTACAGTTTGATTACAATTTTAGGAACATCTAGTGTATTTTTATGAATGAATACATTTGAAGTTTTTATTTTAGTACTTAAATGTTCAATTATGATATAAATGGCGGGAATTTACTGATGAGTTTGCCGTGTATGGTGACTACCCCTAAATTATCGTGTCGATTCGTCCGTCGCCGCATAAACGCTTTGAACTTTTAGCGGGTGCCAAGTAATTAGTGCCTGCATGAGATGAAAGCGGTTTGGAGACCCAATCATACAGCAGTTAATTTTCAACAAATTTTCAAAATATCTGCTTGTTTTATATACTAGTAGACATTTAGTGAAGTTAATTCTCGTGCATGATGTCCTTTATGCAGTAGATCTATGTGGCGGGCAGTTTGTTGGTAAGTGTTTCTTTTCGGTCCTACTAAACACTGCTAAGGACTGCTAAGGACCGCTAAGGACTGCTAAGGAGCCACAAAGGACTACTAAAGAGGCACAAAGGACCTTAAAATACCTCCTAGGCCATTCTTATATTACATGGTATTATTTTTAGTGAAAAAAAATTATAATTTAAAAAAAAAAAATGATTTTGGTGAAAATTTTATGAGTTGTCGGACCGCTAAGGACTGCTCAGATACACAAAAGACAGCTAGGGAGACACAAAGGACCTTAAAATACCTCCTAGGGCATTCTTATAATACAAGGTAGTATGTTTAGTGACAAAAAATGTATTATTTTAAGAAAAAATATCATTTTAGTGATAAAATTCATGTTTTTGAAGAATTGCCGGACCGCTAAGGAATGCTACGGTGCACTAACAACTACTAGGGAGGCACAAAGGACCTTCAAATCCCTCCTAGAACATTCTTATAATATATAGTAGTAAGTTAATAGACAAAAATGTATTATTGTAAGAAAAAAATATGATTTTGGTGATAGAATTTATGCTTTCAATGAGTTGCCGGACCGCTAAGGACTGCTCAGGTGGAAAAGGACTGCTAGGGACCTTAAAATATTTCCTAAGGAGGCACAAAGGACCTTAAAATACCTGTAATGGCATTCTTATAATACATGGTAGTATGTTTAGTGATAAAAAATGTATAATTTAAAGGAAAAATATCATTATAGTGATAAAATTCATGTTTTTGAAGAGTTGTCGGACCGCTTAAAGGAATGCTACGGTGCACTAACAACTGCTAGGGAGGCACAAAGGACCTTCAAATCCCTCCTAGAACATTCTTATAATATATGGTAGTAAGTTAATAGACAAAAATGTATTATTGTAAGAAAAAAATATAATTTTAGTGATAGAATTTATGTTTTTGATGAGTTGCAGGACCGCTTAGAACTGCTAGGGAAGTACAAAGAATCTTAAAATACCTCCTAGGGGAACAAAGGACTGCTAGGGAGGCACAAAGGACATTTAAATACCTCCTAGGGCATTCTTATAATATATGGTGGTATGTTTAGTGAGAAAAAATGTATAATTTGTAATTTTGGTGATAGAATTTATGCTTTCAATGAGTTGTCGGACCGCTAAGGACTGCTCAGGTGCACTAACAACTGCTAGGTAGGCACAAAGGACCTTAAATTACTTCTTAGGGCATTTTTAGATTATATTGTAGTAAGTTAATAGATAAAAAAATGTATTATTTTAAGGAAAAATATAATTTTGGTGATAGAATTTATGTTTTCGATGAATTGCAGGACCGCTAAGGACTGCTAGGGAGGTACAAAGAATCTTAAAATACCTCCTAGGGGCACAAAGGACTGCTAGGGAGACACAAAGGACATTTAAATATCTCCTAGGGCATTCTTATAATATATGGTAGTATGTTTAGTGAGAAAAAATGTATAATGTTAAGAAAAAATATAATTGTGGTGATAGAATTTATGTTTTCAATGAGTTGCTGGACCGCTAAGGACTGCTCAGGTACACAAAGAACTGCTAGGGAGGCACAAAGGACCTTAAATTACTTCCTAGGGCATTCTTATAATATATGGTAGTATGTTTAGTGAGAAAAAATGTATAATTTTAAGAAAAAATATAATTTTGGTGATAGAATTAATGTTTTCGATGAGTTGCCAGACCGCTAAGGACTGCTCAGGTACACAAAAGACTATAAGCGAGGCCCAAAGGACCTTAAATTACTTCCTAGGGCATTCTTATAATATATGGTAGTATATTTAGTGAGAAAAAATGTATAATTTTAAGAAAAAATATAATTTTGGTGATAGATTTTATGTTTTCGATGAGTTGCTGGACCGCTAAGGACTGCTAAGGTGCGCAAAGAACTGCTAGGGAGGCACAAAGGATCTTAAATTACTTCCTAGGGCATTCTTATAATAATATGGTAGTATGTTTAGTGAGAAAAAATGTATAATTTTAAGAAAAAATATAATTTTGGTGATAGATTTTATGTTTTCGATGAGTTTCCAGACCGCTAAGGACTGCTAAGGTGCGCAAAGAACTGCTAGGGAGGCACAAAGGACCTTAAATCACTTCCTAGGGCATTCTTATAATATATGGTAGTATATTTAGTGAGAAAGAATGTATAATTTTTAAGAAAAAATATAATTGTGGTGATAGAATTTATGTTTTCGATGAGTTGCCGGACTGCTAAGGAGAGCTCAGGTGCGCAAAGAACTGCTAGGGAGGCACAAAGGACCTTAAATTACTTCCTAGGGCATTCTTATAATATATGGTAGTATATTTAGTGAAAAAAATGTATAATTTTAAGAAAAAATATAATTTTCGTGATAGAATTTATGTTTTCGATGAGTTGCCAGACCGCTAAGGACTGCTCAGGTGCGAAAAGGACTGCTAGGGAGGCACAAAGGACCTTAAAATACCTCCTAGGGCATTCTTATAATACATGGTAGTATGTTTAGTGAAATTTTTTTATAATTTAAAGAAAAAACATTATTTTGGTGAAAATTTTATGAGTTGCCGGACCGCTAAGGACTGCTCAGATATACAAAAGACTGCTAGGGAGGCACAAAGGATCTTAAAATACCTCCTAGGGCATTCTTATAATACAAGGTAGTATGTTTAGTAACAAGAATGTATTATTTTAAGAAAAAATATCATTTTAGTGGTAAAATTTATGTTTTTGAAGAATTGCCGGACGGCTAAGGACTGCTCAGGTGCACTAACAACTGCTAGGGAGGCACAAAGGACCTTCAAATCCCTCCTAGAACATTCTTATAATATATGGTAGTAAGTTAATAGACAAAAATGTATTATTGTAAGAAAAAATATAATTTTTGTGATAGAATTTATGCTTTCGATAAGTTGCAGGGCCGCTAAGGACTGCTCAGGTGCGCAAAGGACTGCTAGGGAGGCACAAAAGACCTTAAAATATTTCCTAGGGAGGCACAAAGGACCTTAAAATACCTGTTAGGGCATTCTTATAATACATGGTAGTATGTTTAGTGACAAAAAATGTATAATTTTAAGAAAAAATATAATTTTGGTGATAGAATTTATGCTTTTGATGAGTTGCCGGACTGCTAAGGACTGCTCAGGTGCACTAACAACTGCTAGGGAGGCACAAAGGACCTTAAAATCCCTCCTAGGGCATTCTTATAATATCTGGTAGTAAGTTAATAGAAAAAAAAGTATTATTGTAAGAAAAAATATTATTTAAGTGATAGAATTTATGTTTTCAATGAGTTGCAGGTTGTCAATCTTAAAACAAGATTATACATACACCAAATCATTCTTAAATCAAATAGGCAAACACATTTCCTAAAAAAACATCAAAAATTCTATGACTTTCTAATTATTTTTTGTTAGAAAACCCAGAAATTTCATGCCACAGGGAGGCATTTGTTACATTTTTGGGGGGAATGTTACACTAGATGTTCAAATCTCATAGTTCCTGGGGTTTTGGTTTTAATATAATGATAATAGCTTTATATGCTTTAAATAGTACATAATGTACAATTAATGTAAACAAATAGAACAAATTTCAGGAAAAAATATTTAGAATTAAGCTCCTTGATCAAGGAGTTTCTTTCTTTTTGTATTTCAAAATGAAAAGTTGCATAGACATTTAAATGAACTGTTCTGAATTAAATATGAACATTGATAATGAAAGGAAGATTCTTTATTTTCAGATAATGTATTTCCATTGTGTTAAAGAAAATTATCATACAGACAGTAACTTTCTATATATATTTACAAAATAATATATAGTGATATAATCAGATTTATCTTTTTAATAGATAATTATTATACAGACTGAAGTAAATTATAAGTTTTCATAAGCTTGAATTTCTAATTACTAAATACCAACAAATAAAATTTTCATTTAAAAAATTACAGATCTGCTTTTAAATTGTTGTAATTAATTACTACCAATTCATGAAATTTTAAGTTTATTTATGTGAAATGTCAGTAACATTATTATCTGAAGATGTTATTATGATTCAGTGTTATAAGTTCATTATTTCTCAGTATTGATAGTTCTCTATGTTAATGTTTCAGTATAAATGGACTGGTGATCATTCATTAAAATTTACAGATTCAAAATATATTTTAGGACTTTGTTTACAAACAAATTTTGATTATTATCACTTTTTCATTACTGAAGTCAAAACCATATATTAAAATCATTTTTCTTATGATCTTCTTCCATTTCTTATAATAATTAAATTGGTCAAGTGATATGACAATGTGCTGGAATATGGAGACAAATACTTTATTCAGGGTGGTGAAATATATTTATTTTTTGGGTTGTTTTTTTCATTGACTATATATTTGGCCAATACAAAAATGATGTTCAATAGATCCTTAGACTTAATTGATCTACAGCTTACTTAATAATAGGCATACTCTAACAGAAAGTCCCTCCCACTGTTTTGAAGTATATCACCCTATATTGGCACCCCCACTGGTTTGTAATATATCACACATCCCAGTATACAATACACAGCTCCCAATATACAGCTTGTTAACTTCTAATAATGTGCCAGCCCCATCTGTATGTATATAGTTAGGATCCATATCCCATTGTTTTATGAGGGGCTGAAATTGGTCTGTATCCAACTGTTTTATGAGGGGCTGGGATAGATGATTTGTTTATTATTGAAGTAAAAAGAATGCTCTTAAAGAATCTATGTTTTAACAATTGACTAATTTTAACCACAATGTCACTTCAACATTCAATATATCCTATTTTAATAGTTTTCTGTGAATATATATCCTGATAAGATTATTTTGTTAAGATTATTCTATTTAATTTTAGTGTGAAATATTTCTATGTACAGTTGCAAAGCTAACTACTTCCATATCACACAACATAAGAACAAGATAAGTTTAGTGTTATTGTAAAAAGAATCATTTGCTCATTTCTGTTACATCTGTCCACTTCAGTACCTTATTTTGAAAACACCAAAAAAAAAAAATATATATATATATTTATATTTGTCCGAAATTCATTTTAGCTTTAATATTATGTTGATAAATTGTTGGTCCACTGAAGGCTAGAGTAACATATAATCTATTTCATGTAAATAATTTTCGTAGAAAAAAATAATATCAGTCGCTTTGGAGATTTAGCGTAAAACTCCCTTTGTAGGATTTAGTAAGCACCATATGAGCCGCGTAATGACAAAACCAACATAATGGCTTTGCGACCAGCATGGATCCAGACCAGCCTGCGCATCCGCGCAGTCTGATCAGGATCCATGCTGTTCGCTTACAAACCCTATTACAAGTAGAGAAATTGATAGCTAACAGCATGGATCCTGATCAGACTGCACGAATGTGCAGGCTGGTCTGGATCCATGCTGGTCACAAACACACTATGTTGGTTTTGTCGTGAAGCAGCTCACATATATTTAATACTGATGAAAGGGATGGATGTTACAGACAACTGTTACATAATTGCCGGAGAAAATGGCAATTTTTGTAACATTTTCATAGTTAGACTATCAATAAGCACCAGTAACATGGTAAATTTATTTATTTGATCATTGATTACATCTGATTTCCTTTGAACTTAAAATTGTTCTTCTTCAATTCTTTATAATATAATTTCATTCAGTACAGTGATATTCTTTATACATTTGATTACCACTTAACATAAGAGCATTAACTTAAAGACCTAGTCAATTTTCACATCCTATGCAGTCCTGTTACTCATCCAAAACATAATAATCAACACCAAAATACATAAAAAAAAGAAAGATCACTAAAATCTAGTTATTATTAATTTAAGGTCTTTTGTGCCTCCCTAGCAGTCCTTTGTGCCCCTTAGCAGTCCTAAGTGGTCCAGCAACTCATCGAAAATATAAATTCTATCACCAAAATTATATTTTTTCTTAAAATTATACATTTTTTGTCATTAAACATACTACCATATATTACAAGAATGCCCTAGGAGGTATTTTAAGATCCTTTGTGCCTCCCTAGCAGTCCTTTGTGCCTCCCTAGCAGTCCTTAGCTGTCTTGCAACTCATCAAAAGCATAATTTTATCACCAAAATTTTATTTTTTCTTAAAATTATACATTTTTTGTCATTCAACATACTGACATGTATTAAAACAATGCTTTAGGAGGTACTTTAAGGTCCTTTGTGCCTCCCTAGTTGTCCTTGGTGCCCCTAGGAGGTATTTTAATGTCCTTTGTGCCTCCCTAACATTCCTTAGCGGTCCTGCAACTCATCGAAGACATAAATTCTATCACCAAAATTATATTTTTTCTTAAAATTATACATTTTTTCTCACTAAACATACTACCATATATTATAAGAATGCCCTAGGAGGTATATAAATGTCCTTTGTGCCTCCCGAGCAGTCCTTTGTGACCCTAGGAGGAATTTTAAGGTCATTTGTGTCTTCCTAGCAGTCCTTAGCGGTCCGGCAACTCATCGAAAACATAAATTCTATCACGAAAATTATATTTTTTCTTAAAATAATACATTTTTTTATCTACTAACTTACTACAATATAATATAAAAATGCCCTAGGAAGTAATTTAAGGTCCTTTGTGCCTTGCTAGTAGTCTTTTGTGTACCTGGTCTGGCAACTCATCGAAAAAACATAAATTCTATCACCAAAATTATATTTTTTCTTAAAATTTTACATTTTTTGTCACTAAACATACTACCATATATTATAAGAATGCCCTAAGAGATATATAAATGTCCTTTGGGCCTCCCTAGCAGTCCTTTGTGCCCCTAGGAGGTATTTTAAGATTCTTTGTACCTCCCTAGCAGTCTTTAGAGGTCCTGCAACTCATCGAAAACATAAATTCTATCACTTAAATTATATTTTTTCTTACAATAATACATTTTTGTCTATTAACTTATTACCATATATTATAAGAATGTTCTAGGAGGTACTTTAAGGTCCTTTGTGCCTCCCTAGCAGTCTTTTGTGTATCTGAGCAGTCCTTAGCGGTCCGACAACTCATCGAAAGCATAAATTCTATCACCAAAATTATATTTTTTCTTAAAATTATACATTTTTTGTCACTAAACATACTACCATGTATTATTAGAATGCCCTCACAGGTATTTTAAGGTCCTTTGTGCCTCCCTAGGAAATATTTAAAGGTCCTTTGTGCCTCCCTAGCAGTCCTTTGTACACCTTAGCGGTCCTGCAACTCATCGAAAACATAAATTCTATCACTAAAATTATATTTTTTCTTACAATAATACATTTTTGTCTATTAACTTACTACCATATATTATAAGAATGTTCTAGGAGGGATTTTAAGGTCTTTTGTGCCTCCCTAGCAGTCTTTTGTGTATCTGAGCAGTCCTTAGCGGTCAGGCAACTCATCGAAAGCATAAATTCTATCACCAAAATTATATTTTTTCTTAAAATTATACATTTTTTGTCACTAAACATACTACCATGTATTATTAGAATGCCCTCACAGGTATTTTAAGGTCCTTTGTGCCTCCCTAGGAAATATTTAAAGGTCCTTTGTGCCTCCCTAGCAGTCCTTTGTACACCTTAGCGGTCCTGCAACTCATCGAAAACATAAATTCTATCACTAAAATTATATTTCTTCTTACAATGATACATTTTTGTCTATTAACTTTCTACCATATATTATATAGAGGATATTGAATGAGTGTAGTTTAATACTAAATTTATTGAACGAGTTGAATAAAATCATATGCGAGCCTCTGGCGAGCATAATATTGTTTTATTCAACGAGTTCAATAAATTTAGTATTGAATCTACACGAATATAATATTCTTTTTATCACACATATAAAATAAGAACAGTAAACTGTTAAAATGTGTAATTTTTCAATGACGCGTTTATAGTGTAACGCTAACATTAGCGCGCTATAACGCTATGTTTCTTTATAGCGCAAATGACGTCACGTCAAAGTGTAATATCGTTTTTATTAAATGGCTTTATTACACTCCTGCACCGCGGTTTATGTGATAAAAGAATGTTCTAGGAGGGATTTTAAGGTCCTTTGTGCCTCCCTAGCAGTTGTTAGTGCACCTGAGCAGTCCTTAGCGGTCCGGCAACTCTTCAAAAACATGAATTTTATCACTATAGTATAATGATATTTTTCCTTAAAATTATACATTTTTTGTCACTAAACATACTACCATGAATAATAAGAAAGCCTCAACAGTTATTTTAAGGTCCTTTGTGCCTCCCTAGGAAATAATTATAGGTCTTTGTGCCTGCCTAGCAGTCCTTTTCGCACCTGAGCAGTCCTTTGCGGTCCTGCAACTCATCGAAAGCATAAATTCTATCACCAAAATTATATTTTTTTCTTACAATAATACATTTTTGTCGCTAAACATACTACCTTGTATTATAAGAATGCCCTAGGAGGTATTTTAAGGTCCTTTGTGCCTCCCTAGCAGTTGTTAGTGCACCTGAGCAGTCCTTAGCGGTCCGACAACTTTTCAAAAACATGAATTTTATCACTATAATGATATTTTTCCTTAAAATTATACATTTTTTGTCACTAAACATACTACCATGAATTATAAGAATGCCCCAACAGTTATTTTAAGGTCCTTTGTGCCTCCCTAGGAAATATTTATAGGTCTTTGTGCCTGCCTAGCAACCCTTTTCGCACCTGAGCAGTCCTTTGCGGTCCTGCAACTCATCGAAAGCATAAATTCTATCACCAAAATTATATTTTTTTATTACAATAATACATTTTTGTCTATTAACTTACTACCACATATTATAAGAATGTTGTAGGAGGGATTTTAAGGTCCTTTGTGCCTCCCTAGCAGTTGTTAGTGCACCTGAGCAGTCCTTAGCGGTCCGACAACTCTTCAAAAACATGAATTTTATCACTATAATGATATTTTTCCTTAAAATTATACATTTTTTATCACAAAACATACTACCATGTATTATAAGAATTCCCTTACAGGTATTTTAAGGTCCTTTGTGCCTCCTTAGGAAATATGTTAAGGTCCCTAGCAGTCCTTTTCGCACCTGAGCAGTCCTTAGCGGTCCGGGCAACTCATCGAAAGCATAAATTCTATCACCAAAATTATATTTTTTTCTTACAATAATACATTTTTGTCTATTAACTTTACTACCATATATTATAAGAATGTTCTAGGAGGGATTTGAAGGTCCTTTGTGCCTCCCTAGCAGTTGTTAGTGCACCTGAGCAGTCCTTAGCGGTCCGACAACTCTTCAAAAAACATAAATTTTATCACTAAAATGATATTTTTTCTTAAAATAATACATTTTTTTGTCACTAAACATACTACCTTGTATTATAAGAATGCCCTAGGAGATATTTTAAGGTCCTTTGTGCCTCCCTAGCAGTCTTTTGTGTATCTGAGCAGTCCTTAGCGGTCCGACAACTCATAAAATTTTCACCAAAATCATATTTTTTCTTAAAATTATAATTTATTTTTCACTAAAAATAATACCATGTAATATAAGAATGGCCTAGGAGGTATTTTAAGGTCCTTTGTGCCTCTTTAGTAGTCCTTTGTGGCTCCTTAGCAGTCCTTAGCAGTCCTTAGCGGTCCTTAGCAGTCCTTAGCAGTGTTTAGTAGGACCCGTTTCTTTTTGCTTTTAACTCTAGTTGTTATTGTACATGTGATTTGACCTTAATTTGAATTTGAAACTTAAGGTCAAATTGGTGAATTTCTCAGCAATAAAATGGCAGTCTATGCCTGCTGCACATGAGTAAATAAATGGGCCAAATATATTAGCATCTAAGTCAAATAATCAAGTTAAACAAGACGATATTTGCTTTTTAATGTACCTTAGGGAAGGTGCCTGTAACATTATTTTTTTAAAACAAGGATAACTTTGGATACTTTTATTTTCAAAATATTACATTGATCTTTGGGGTTAAAGTCTGCATATCTTAAAGTTTATTATAAGGAAATTATTATTTCTCTTTAAAAAAAAAAATATATATATTATGTATTCTGATAAATGTTACAAAAAGAAAATTTTGGAAAATTCATCTTAGATATAAAAATATTTGCTTTCTAATTTTCACTATTTTCCCTTGCAAAAATGAAATTTTCAAACATGTTAGAAACGAAGAGAAAAAAACAAGGATAGGTACACCAAATCATTATACTAACTTAAATCAAATAATATGCAAACACATTTCTTGTAAAACAGTAAAATTTATAGGGCTTTCTTATAAATGTATGTTTATTGCCATATAATACAGAACTGAACTGTATCAGGGGGACGAATGTTAGATAATTGGGGGGGGGGGGACGGATGTTAGTTTGTTACACTAGACGTTCAAGGTTCATAGTTTATGCTTGCCTGTTTTTTTTGTTTTAAAATATCAAAATTTCTAAGAGTAAATAAATATGCTTTGTACAGTACTATAAATGTAAAATAATTGGACAAAGAATAAGAAAAATGTATAAATATACCCGACAATTAAAGCTGCGGTATCACTTACACCAGGCAGAGCCCAGGACCACCCCAGTTAGTTACTGGGATGATCGGGGGTAAAATTATTGTTGTGGTCACACTTACCCCGGCAGCACTACGGTAATTTCCAACTAACCACCCAGGATGCGTTCAGACAGAGCCTAGGTGACACTACGGTTTATGCCGGTGCTTTCCTTAATGATGCTGGGAGAGCCCCAGTTGACCTTAAGGCACTGAGCCCGGGTCAATCCAGACAGAGCCCATGACAATCCCGATAGAACCCCGGTGGATTGAAAGCACGTGAAAATGATTACGTTAATATATAATTTTCATTTAATATAATATCTATTGTTCCAGAATAGTAATTCATGATGATTTTCGAATAGTCCTAAATATGCAAGATTGGACAGAAGGGAAATGGGGAAGGGTTTTAATACAAACATAAGTGCTATAATCATCGCAATTTGTTGTGTTTCTTTTTAATTGAACCGGGCTTTGCCGGGGCTCTGCTTGGATCAATCATAGATCTATCGTTATCCTCTGGGGCTCTGCAGGCATTCACCAGGGCTCTACCGTACCACCCCAGTGATATTAAATATTTTTTTCCATCCGGGCTCGAATGCCTGATGTACCCAGATCATTCCGGACGTTGCTGGCAGAGTTACGGATGTACTCTGGTTGTTCCAAATTGTACCCTGGTCGTTCCTGGATCAGCCTGGACGTCTTCCGGGCACTGCCAGGATGTAAGTGAGACTGCAGCCGAAGGAGTTTCTTACTTTTCGTGTTTCACAATGAAAAGTTGTATTGGCTTAGTTTTCTTCCCGTTATTTTACATTTGAATGAACATTGAAATGTTTAGTTTTCTTCCAGTTATCTTACATTTGAAGGAACTTAGAAATGTTTGGAATAAAATAAGAACAAAATTGCTAAAAGAATGGTTGTTCCTAGATAATGCATTTACACTGTGTTAAAGATAGAATGTCATACCAGCGGTACCTTTCTATGCATGAAATCATTTTCAAAATACTATAGTTATAGGATAAGATTTATCTTTGCAAATGATATGATACAGTGTGAAGTAAATGAGAATTTTTCAGATTGAAACATATGCAAGCTTGAATTTCTCATTACTTAATGCACATTAATTATTAACAATTAAAAATTTACATGAAAAATTCAAGATTTTTAATTATTGAAATTAATTTCTATTGATTTGATGAAATTTTAAATTTATTTATGTGGAATGTCAGCAACATAATCCAAAGATTCATTAATTTATGATTCAGTGTCATATAAGCTCATTATTTCTAACTTTAAATAGTTCTCTGTGTAAATATTTCAGTGAAAATGAACTGCTTAACTGTGAATTCATTTGTCATTCAATAAAACTTATAGATTCAAAAACATTTACAGACAAATTGTCAAAATTATTCCAACTTTTTCAGTACAGGAATCCTAACCATATCCTTTTCATCCACTTTATTAATAATGTTTAAATGGGTCAAATGGTAAGAATTTTGAAAAGAACAACAACTTGAGTCAGGGTGTTGAATTAAATTTTTTGCTTCTTTTTTTAAATTGACTACATCTTTAGCCAATAAAATTTAAGTTCGATAAATCCTGTGACTTAATTGATCTACAGGCGTTCTGTAACACTGATATGGTAGTCCTTCCCAATTTTTTAATGAAGTATATATGTATAACACCCTTTATTGGCACAATCTACTGTTCTGTAATATATTACACTTCCCAATATACAGCTCCCAATAAACAGCTCATTAACTTCCAGTAAAGTGCCAGCCCCATCTGTGTGTATATAGTTTAATGGATCCATATCCCATTGTTTTATGAGGGGCTTGGATAGATGATTAGTTTACCTAGTATCTTTTAACAATTGACTAATTTTAATTAAAAAGATACTTTCAAGTTCTCTAACCTATGAAACTCTTTTATATTAAAAAAAATTATCCTGTTTTGGATTTTGTATTTGTTTCTTCTAGTTCTTATATTTTTATCAGTATGTAATGTTATGAAACATTCCTAAACAGTTGCAAATTGAGAAAATAAGAACCCCTAAAGAAAGTCAAAAGAGCATCTTAAATAGTTTGATGGAATAATTGTTACAGGGACTTGTGTTTCCTACAACTTTTACATTATTGTATTTTTTCCTCATAAACATATTAATTTTTAATAGCAATTTTTGTAACATTTTCATAGTAAGACTATCAACAAGCACCAGAAACATTATATTTTGGGTAATGCTATCATAAAAAAAACTTTTGGGCAAATTTGCTTTATTTTAAGTTCTTTGTAAATACACAAAAATGTAATTGCGAATTCAATATATTTTTTGAAAAGAAAAAAGCCTGCATTACATGTACTTTTGAAAAATAAGAAAGTACTGTGCAGCAGGCACATAACTTTTTTATTAATTCATGGATTTGATTTATACTCGAGCAAAAGAACTCTCATAACAAAACCGACATGTTGAGTATTTAAGATTTAACCTTGATCTTTATTTGACCATGAATGTCAAGGTTAAAATATTGACCTTATCTTAGATTGTCATCACTCTTATTTATTCAAGGATTTGATTTATACCGGGAAAAAAAATCTTATGACAAAACACATATTTTCCATGATTTTTATTTGACCTTGACCATTATAATTTGTCCTTGACTGTCAAGGTTAAGTTATTGAAATTTGCTTTAATTTTCATATTTTTTTTTTGTACAGATTTTGTTCATACATGTACTTGGACAAAACGAGCATTTTGAATTATTTAAAAATGACCTAATTTGCCTTAATTGTAATAACTCTCGATGAATCTCATGTTAAATATGATATTTGTCAGAATTATATTTTGTTTAACACAGTTACGTTTTCTAGGAGTATTATGTATGTACTAAATTTTTTTTTCCAGCGTGTTTATAATGCTGCAAAATTAAATATAAGAAGAGATGATAGACACACTAACCATAGTGTTTGCAGAAGCGGTTGGTCCATCTCAGCCGTGGTGGTGGAGTATTCGTCGCAGAAGCGGTGGATAAAATATGGCCGTTTGCTGTTGTCAGTAAGTATAGGACTGAATTTTGTTCTATGTTTTAGTGTTCTACTGGAAACACTTAGTGCGACTGGAGCCCACATGTGTACTCTTTCAACTTATAACACGCACACGGTGCAATACATTGCCGTTTATGCAAACACTTCTGTACAGTTTGACGTGGGGACGCCACTTTTGCCTAATTTTGGTTATAACATGTACAAATGTGTGCAAAACGACCCCATAATACAACGGCATCACATCGTATGAATGATACTTTCACAAAATAACCATATATTTTGGAAATTTGGGAAACTATTTTTGCCTGTTTATAAAAGAAATGGCAAAAATGATTTCAACGCAGACAGCGGTGGATTCGAATAAAACGCAGTGTGGTGGGCCCGATACCATTTATTTATATTTTGAGGGTTTAACTTGACGTATCGCACTTTTCAATTGAGTACAACCCTTTTCTTACTTTGACATCTGAGAAACATGTTTATTTGATGTTATAAACAATATCAATTATTATGCTCCCCGAAAAATTTCGGGGGAGCATATAGTCAGCGCCTTGTCCGTCTGTACGTACGTCCGTCTGTCTGTCCGCACTCACAAGACAGTAATTATGTGGCTAGAGGGACAATAGGTAACTGTTCTTTCTCTTTGATGTCATTCATTCCGTAATTCTTTTATGTGGCTATTTTCTTTTGTGTGGCTAAAAAGAACAATAGAGAGAACAATAGAGTAGCCACATTATTACTCTCCTGTTAGAATGGACATCTGTTTGTCTGTCCGGCCGTTGTTTTGTCCGGAGCATAACTTGAAAACCTTTGGAGATAATTTGTTGAAACTTCATACAGTGGTAGAGTGCATTGAGGGGGAGTGCAGTGTCAAAGAATCATAACTCTATATTGCCCGGTTTTTGAATTATCTCCCCTTATAGAAAAATCTTGTCCGGGGCATAACTCTAAAACTATTAGAGATATTAACATGAAACTTTGTAGGTGAATAGATCTCAATGGGTAGATGTGCATAGCATAAGAACAATAACTCTTTTTGTCCTAATTTTGGAGTTATTGCCCTTTGTTAATTTTAACTCTCTGAACTTTGTCCGGAACATAACTCTAAAACTATAATGCCTGCTGCACAGTAAATGGGCCAATTGTGTTAGCATCTAAGTCAAAAAATAAAGTTAAACATACAAGACAATATTTGCTCTTTTTAAGTACCTTAGGGTGTCTATGACAATATTTTTGGATAGAAAGGATAACTTTTTGGATACCTTTTTCAAAATATTACATCTCTTGCGGACTGTGTGGGTAGGGGACGGATGTTGCAAAGATATACTAAAAGTCTGAATATCTTACAGTTTATAATAAAATTGTATTATTTCTCTTTATTTTATTAAAATATTATGTGTTCTGATTAATGTTACAAAAAAAATCCAGAAAATTCATCTTAGATATAAAAATATTTGCTTTTAAATTTTCAGTATTTTTCACACAAAATGAAATTTTCAAACATGTTAGAAACAGAGAGAAATAAAACAAGGATAGGTACACCAAATCATACTTAAATCAAATATGCAAACTCATTTCTTATAAAACAGTAGAAATTATAGGACTTTCTTTTGTATATTTCTTGTCAGATAACCCAAAAATGAATTGTATCAGTGGGACGGATGTTACATTTTTGGGGGGACGGATGTTACATTAGATGTTTAAAGCTCATAGTTCATACTTTTTTTTTGGTTTTATTTTAAAGTAATATAATTTATAAGAGTATATGCTTTGTACAGTACAATAAATGTAAAATAATTGAACAAATTATGAGAAAAATGTAGAAATATACCCGACAATTATGGAGTTTCTTACTATTTGCGTTTCACAATGAAAAGTTGCATTGACTTAGTTTTCTTCCATTTATCTTACATTTGAATGAACATTGAAATGTTTGGAATAAAACAAAAACATTGCTAATTAAACAAAAGAATCTTTGTTTCCAGATAATGCATTAACATTAAAAAGAAAATGTCATACCAACAGTACCTTTCTATACATGAAATTAATTACAAAACTCTTAATGTAAAAATTAATCTGTATCCCATTGTAACCTTGTGTAACCCTTGTATCCGAATGTCAGACATAATCCCCTTAGGACAAAATCCCCTTCACCTACCCGGACAAAATCCCCTTCATGGGTGGACATAATCCCCTTCATTTTTTTGCAAGGCTGGACAAAATCCCCTTCACTACCCGGACAAAATCCCCTTGTTTCATATGTTTCTAATGTATTATTATGCTCCATAAAAATTGATGAATAATGTATTATTATACTCCCTAAAAATTGATGATTAATGAACTTTTGTTTTTTTATTTATAATTATGTATCAATAGTTACCTTTATTTAGTTTAGAAGTTTTCATTAAAATTATGGTAAATTATCAACTGCATAACACATATTTGATTAGGCAATTTCTTTAATAGTTTTAAATTGATTAGTATGAAAAACATTTTTATTAGCCAATAATTGTTTCATTGATTGTATAAGTTGATAATTCTAATTGATAGATACTATCCATTGTTACAATTTCTATGATGAAAAGAGTGATAATTTAATCAAACCAAGATCACTGCACTACTTGATTGATTGTTATAGAATGCTTTAACAAAGCAATTTTAATGTGATTTAAAATGTTGCTAATTGAATGTGCTTTTCTGCTGAAATATTTTCTACTCATTTATACATTAAGATATTTACTACACAGCATAATGCAGTATGTGGCCTCTCATATCCACTAAAAAAAAACAAAAATTCCTCTGAGGGGGATTTTTGTCCTAGGTAGCAATTTTATGAAGGGGATTTTGTCCACTTCAAAATTTCACACATGAAGGGGATTATGTCCACCCATGAAGGGGATTATGTCCGGATATACAAAAATACATGAAGGGGATTTTGTCCGAAGGGGATTATGTCCCTTGTATCCCTGTATCCCATGTGATGAGGGGGTGAAAAAGAATTTGTGCCAATATATGAAAAAATCTAAAAATTTTAATCAGGGTGTTGAATTATATTTTTTTATTTGTTTAAAATTTTTCAGTGACTACATATTTAGCCTATAAAATTTTGAAGTTCAATAAATCCTTTGACTTAAATGATCTTCAACTTCAATACTTAATGACAGACATTCTTGAAACAGATATGGTAGTCCCTCCCACTGTTTTAAGCATAATATATATCACCCTTAATTGGCACCCCCTACTGTTTGAAATATATCACACTTCCCAATATACACAGCTCCCAATATACAGCTCGTTAACTTCCAATAAAGTGCAAGCCCCTTCTGTGTGTATAGAGTTAGGATCCATATCCCACTGTTTTATGAGGGGCTGGGATACATGGTTTGTTTACTATTTAAGGTTTTAACAATTGACCAATTTTAATCACAAAGATACTTTCAACATCTCTATCTTTGGCACCTCTTTCTATATAATTATCCTGTTAAGGATTTTGTGTTTGTTTCTTCTAGTTTTTTTTTAAAATAGTATTTTATTTGTTGTGTGAAACATTCCTATACAGTTGCAAAGCTTACTACTTCTCTATCATGCATCATAAGAACAAGATAAGTTTAGTATTACTGTAAAAAGATTT
This sequence comes from Ruditapes philippinarum, assembly GCF_026571515.1. Taxonomy (NCBI): domain Eukaryota; kingdom Metazoa; phylum Mollusca; class Bivalvia; order Venerida; family Veneridae; genus Ruditapes; species Ruditapes philippinarum. The sequence continues at coordinate 1,831 of NW_026857923.1, read as the reverse complement.
TTTAGTTAAATTCTGTAACATCCGTCCCCTTCTGTACCCTTAGTTTGTAAACACAAAATAACAAAAGATTATATTTGCTATAAATTCATATAAGCTTAAATATTATCTTAATAAGCTCATAGGTCCACTTGATGTTAAGAAATAAAATATAAATTTTATTTCAAAGTAAATAATTTTGTTATCAGAGCAAAAAATACTGATTTTTTTTTTTCAAAATTAAGGAATTTCGTGTTCACAAATAATATTTTTTTTATAAATACATCATTTCAGTGCTTTATTTCTGTTATTTCTTCATTTTTCATTGTAACTTTGGTGTTTTAGTGTAAATTTCCCTTTCCAGTTACAGTTTATGTGAGATTTAATAAGCATCTTATATAGGGGGACGGATGTTACGGGGACGGATGTTACAGACAACATTTACATTGTTGTATTTTTTTCTCATAAACATAGAAATTGGCATTTTTTGTAACATTTTCATTGTAAGGCTACCATTAAGCACCAGAAACATTGTTTTTTATGAGTATTGTTTTATAATTGGATATTTTATGAGAGGGGGACGGATGTTACAGTTTTTTCATCACAAAATTTTTTTTACCACTAAAATGCCTATTTTGGTAAAAATGTTTGAAAATTTGAATTGAAAACACTTATATGTTTTTAATTCATATTTCATTAGATTGAGACAATAAAGTACTACCGTAAAATTCCTAATAAACGCCCCTCCCCTAATAAAGGCCCCCCAGGCCTTTTGATAGGGAAAACAATCTCCTCATCAGTGCTGAATTCATAATTAAAGCCATAATTTTATTCAAATCATTCAGAATCCATAGTATTTTATAGTAAACACAAATATGTATAATATGAACTTTAAAACCTTAATTTTTTTTAATGTCATTACCAACACTTGCTAACACTAAATGTATTTACAGTGATATTTTTATTTAGGAAAAACTGTGTTGTAATAATAGCCCCCCTTTTGGAAAATGTTTAGCCCCCTGGGGGCGTTTATTAGGAATTTTACGGTATTTTATTTGTAATTGCTTAAAGGTATACTTGTTTGTTTAACAACTGAATTTTGAAAAAACTGATGCATTACAAAAGTCTGATTTTACTAAAATCATCTTAACGATAAAAACCAGGATGATGTATACCAAGTATTATATATCACTGGAAAGGTTATTAAATTTTCTATGTGCATGTAAAAAAATTTAAGTGATAAATTAAAACAGATAATAGTGGTGTTAATTCTAAAAACACCAAAAAACAGATGCTAACACATTACATGTAAAATTGGACAATTTTAGGGTATAAAAATGTCTGTATCTTTATTTTGGTTAATGCTATCGCAAAAAAATTTGGGGCACATTTGCTTTATAGTAAGTCCTATATAAAAACACAAAAAATAATAGAAAATGCAATATTTTTTTTGAAAAAGCCTGCATTACATGTATTTTTGAAAAATTGGCCCATTTACTGTGCAGCAGGCAATAAGAGATATCAAGATGAAACATTATAGGTAGATAGATCTTATTGAGTAGAGGTGCAGTGCAAAAGAACCATAACTCTGATAAGCCTCATTTTTGAATTATCTCGTCTTTTAGAAAAATCTTGTCCAGGACATAGCTTTAAAACTATAAGAGATATCAACATGAAACTTTGTAGGTAGATATATCTCAATGGGTAGATGTGCAGTGCACAAGACTTATAACTATGCCTTGTCTAATTCTAGAATTATTGCCCTTTGTTTATTTTTACTTTTTGAAGTTGTCCGGGACATAACTTGGAAATCATAAGAGATATCATCAAGAAACTTTGTAGGTTGATAGATTTA